>NC_041405.2:158765110-159065110 GCF_900747795.2 Erpetoichthys calabaricus
GATAGATAGATACTATATAATAGATAGATATACACTATATAATAGATAGATAATGAAAGACACTATATTACATGTATATTACGATAGATAGATAGATAGATAGATAGATAGATAGATAGATAGTTGTGAAAGGCACTATATAGATAGGGAAGACCATCATTTATGTTGTCTGTTAGGCTTTTCTCTGAATTTACTATCTTACTCTTTATTTATTTATTTGGTATAGTACAATGCTTTATATTGTATACCCTGCCATTCTTTCTTAAACTCTGTGAAGTGCCTTGAGCACTGGGAAGGCGCCATATAAATAAAATGTATTTATTATTATTACAGTATTAAGACACTCTTTATACGCTGTTACCACTTGAGGGCGCCATAAAACAGCTAACGGGCTTCTCGCCGCTCTGACGTTGTTCCCTATAACTGCACCTCATTTGTTTGCGGGCGGTTGTTGACTCCGCGCTCAGGTCAGACTTTATTTTATTGACTTTACAATTCAGTTTACTTGATTAATTTACTTATTGAACACGGGGGTCAAGGGAAAGGACACCTTTTGCAGGCTGTAAATTATCAGCAGTTATAGGCCACAGAAGGTTGCCCAAACCGCCTATTTGAATTCCATTTAAATCCGTTTTGATCGATTGGGGCTACGAAACCAAAGCGTGAAAGTTTTCTATTTGAAAAGTTAGGAAAGAAAAAGTGTTAGAAACGGCGCCTTCGAAGCATACGTTTTGTTGTATTATTGGTGGTATTTTACATTTTCGAGTTTTATAAATAAATTAAATCATCAATCGTGTATTGTTAATTGACTGATTATCTTTGTGAACAGTAGAGAAAAGCCCAGCAAAATGACACCTTTTATTGGCTAGCTAAAAAGATTACAATATGCAAGCTTTCGAGGCAACTCAGGCCCCTTCTTCAGGCAAGATGTAATATTGTAATATATTATAATATTATTACAATATATATAGATGTAATATATTTGTGAACAATTAAACTCCACCACATATCCGCTTGTCATGTTTGTGTCTCTTGTGTTTGGTTTTGGTATTTAGTAAGTGTGCCGAAATAGCTCAGTTGGGAGAGCGTTAGACTGAAGATCTAAAGGTCCCTGGTTCGATCCCGGGTTTCGGCAAGTGTTTTGTCCAAACCGCTATGAAATTTAACAAAAGATCATCAAAAAGGGTCGAATGAAAAAGCAAAACTTCACATTTATCAGACGAGATGTTGAAGTAGAGAGCTCTACTTCTGCGCACGGACGGCTCGAGCTCGATCAGATTCAGACAGACAGCCGTTGTTCAGAGCTCCGCATGGACGTTTCTGGTCAAAGTCCATCACCGACTCACTCTGTTAGCTTCTCTATATGAAAACAAAACTGTAAGGATCGGTAGGAGGCGCTCGTTTTTCTCCGTCGGAGAGATTCCGTTTATTTCAACTCAGTTTATTTTTGTTTAGCGCTTTTTCCTGAGCGCAGTGACAGCTTCAAAGGGGAATATAATTTAAAAAAAATAAGAAATGGCTGATTACATAAAGACACACATAAATGAAGCCCGGCAATTTCCGGTTAAGGTCTTCAAACCCTGAAGGTTGTGACTTCAAATCCCGGTTTTAACCCTGTGGGACACCGAGCAAGTCACTTCACCTGCCTTGATAAAGAAGAAAAAGAAATGTAACCAATTGAATCTTAAATGTTAAAATGCTAAATCGTAAAATTAATAATAACAATCAGGGGGCGTGTCTGTGGGCGGGGTTGTTCTTGGCCGGGCTCTCCCAAGTTTCTCCGGCGCTTCTCTTCATTGCCTTTCTGGTTCTGTTCTGTTAATGAACACTAGATGGCAGCATCTCTAAAGAACGCAAGGTTATACTTCTTTTCATTCACTGATTGGTTTCTTTGCACTTGTACTTCAATATTCACTTTTATAATTTCCTATTTTAATTAATGCCATGCTACAAACGTATCATCCAAGACTAAACATCATGAAGGCAGGCACAAGGGGCCGTGGAGCACTGCCCTCACTAAAACGCCCTGCAAAGAGGACACACGAAAATGAACTTAAACAGGACAGGAAACCAAGTATACAAAAGAACAGGAAGATGCCTGGCTCTGGGAGAAGCCCTGCTGGGACCGATTAGAAATGTGGGATGGAATTCCGCCCTTAGGAATTCATCCCGTTTGATTTATTACCCCAGTGAAATGCAATACAGGCAGGATGTAGAAAATGTAAAAGGGATGGGAGGCGTGACCCCCTTCAGCTAGCCCGACCGTGACAGGCAGTAAGTCAAATGTGCATGAAGTGGGGAAAAAAAGAAGAAGTCAGGGACACCACAATTTAGGCGCACAACACACCACCGCCGTTTCTTTGAAACAAAACATCTGAAGCAAATCTGAACCCATCATGCAGGTCATGTCACAAGTGCGCAGAATCGGGACAGACTCGGATTCCTGTATGACGTCATTTTATGTTTTCCTCATGGAGAACCGTAAAGATTTTGCGTGTACTTTGGATTCTTTGTGAATATTTATGTGGAGATCGCGGTGGAGAAAAGACTGATGGACACCAACAACAGTTAATGGTCCTTGGAAAGAACGTTTTCTTGTGTTTAGTTCTTTGTGACAGACCCCGTCGGTCCCAGGTGATGACGTTTCCTTCCAACGTGTCACTCCAAGCTGCGATTCGTGTGTTTAAGTCCAACCTGCAGCGCTGTTCAGTGCGGCACAATTGGCTCCGCCCCCTGATGCCCACCGGCGCATTTCCTCACAGCTCTGAGTCACCATGTCGTGACTGGGAAGTCCCAAAAGCTCCAAAAGCACTTTCAGAATTGCCCTCTGGGCTAACCCCGACCCAAGAAGGGGCCAGGAAAAAAAAACTCTCTGTTATATAAAATATCTTGGGACGAGAGGAGACATTTTCAGAGAGGTAGTTTCAAGTCCCGCAAGACGAGACTTTGTGCCAAGAGATGAATTGAAAGCCTAACAGATCCAAGCGGGGGCGGAAATAAAAGACAAAAGAGTAGAAGACAAAGTAGAACGTCGTAAAGAAGTTCAAAAACGATGGCGCGACACACATGCAGAGCAGGTCAGAGGTTATGAAAGCACTAAAATTGGAAAGTCTCAAAAAAAAGATAGTAAAGATCGCATTAGCGCTAACAAACGGAAATTATTACTCGGTGAAATAACGGAACAGCGAAAAGAGATCGAATATACAGTGCATCCACAAAGTATTCCCAGCGCATCACTTTTTCCACATTTTGTTATGTTACAGCCTTATTCCAAAATGGATTAAATTCATTTTTTTCCTCAGAATTCTACACACAACACCCCATAATGACAACGTGAAAAAAGTTTACTTGAAGTTTTTGCAAATTTATTAAAAATAAAGAAACTGAGAAATCCCATGTCCATAAGTATTCACAGCCTTTGTTCAATACTTTGTCGATGCCCCTTTGGCAGCAATTCCAGCCTCAAGTCTTGTTGAATATGATGCCACAAGCTTGGCACACCTATCCTTGGCCAGTTTCGCCCATTCCTCTTTGCAGCACCTCTCAACCTCCATCAGGTTGGATGGGAAGCGTCGGTGCACAGCCATTTTAAGATCTCTCCAGAGATGTTCAATCAGATTCAAGTCTGGGCTCTGGCTGGGCCACTCAAGGACATTCACAGAGTTGTCCTGAAGCCACTCCTTTGACATCTTGGCTGTGTGCTTAGGGTCGTTGTCCTGCTGAAAGATGAACCGTCACCCCAGTCTGAGGTCAAGAGCGCTCTGGAGCAGGTTTTCATCCAGGATGTCTCTGTACATTGCTGCAGTCATCTTTCCCTTTATCCTGACTAGTCTCCCAGTTCCCCACAGCATGATGCTGCCACCACCATGCTTCACTGTAGGGATGGTATTGGCCTGGTGATGAGCGGTGCCAGGTTTTCCTCAAATGTGACGCCTGGCATTCACACCAAAGAGTTCAATCTTTGTCTCACAAGACCAGAGAATTTCCTTTCTCATGGTCTCAGAGTCCTTCAGGTGCCTTTTGGCAAACTCCAGGCAGGCTGCCATGTGCCTTTTACTAAGGAGTGGCTTCCGTCTGGCCACTCTACCATACAGGCCTGATTGGTGGATTGCTGCAGAGATGGTTGTCCTTCTGGAAGGTTCTCCTCTTTCCACAGAGGACCTCTGGAGCTCTGACAGAGTGACCATCAGGTTCTTGGTCACCTCCCTGACTAAGGCCCTTCTCCCCCGATTGCTCAGTTTAGATGGCCGGCCAGCTCTAGGAAGAGTCCTGGTGGTTTCGAACTTCTTCCACTTACGGATGATGGAGGCCACTGTGCTCATTGGGACCTTCAAAGCAGCAGAAATTTTTCTGTAACCTTCCCCAGATTTGTGCCTCGAGACAATCCTGTCTCAGAGGTCTACAAACAATTCCTTTGACTTCATACTTGGTTTGTGCTCTGACATGAACTGTCAACTGTGGGACCTTCTATAGACAGGTGTGTGCCTTTCCAAATCATGTCCAGTCAACTGAATTTACCACAGGTGGACTCCAATGAAGCTGCAGAAACATCTCAAGGATGATCAGGGGAAACAGGATGCACCTGAGCTCAATTTGGAGCTTCATGGCAAAGGCTGTGAATATTTATGGACATGGGTTTTCTCAGTTTTTTTATTTTTAATAAATTTGCAAAAATCTCAAGTAAACTTTTTTCACGTTGTCATTATGGGGTGTTGTGTGTAGAATTCTGAGGAAAAAAATGAATTTAATCCATTTTGGAATAAGGCTGTAACATAACAAAATGTGGAAAAAGTGATGTGCTGGGAATACTTTCTGGATGCACTGTATGGACATGTGATATGACAGAAGTATATAGTTATTGTTCAGCTTTAAAGTTTAAGTCGGGGACTTCTAGATCGTCTGATTCATGTTTCCATCAGGGAAAAGTGGGGTTTATTCTCAAAAAAGAGGCGTATCCGTGAGAAATAAAAGATTTGTTATTTGGTGAAAGTAAAATCCACTAACACATACAGGCAAAATATCCGAATCTGCAATCTGTTCACGTTCGCATCATTCAATGCTCAAGACGTAGATTTGCACGATTCAGGACCATAAGCTATGAGAATCTGTGGTCCCACAATAATTAAAGCTACGACAAGTTTAACGTCACTCTCAGTCTGGCAGAGTCACTTTACACAACATCTGCAGAATCAGGCCACATCTAATGGATTGATGCGGCACAACTCCTGCTCCAGGGTTTGGCCTTGTCATGTTTGGACAACTGCAACTCTCTGCTGGCAGAAGCACTGGCATGTGCCACCAAGCTGCTGCAAATGTTTCAAAATGCAGTGGCACACCTGGCGTTCAATCAGCTGAGGTGGGCACATGTTGCTCCTAGATTCGGTTCAACATCTTGATGCTTTTCTACAGAGTAGTCTATGGGTCTGCACCTACCGTATGGATACGGAGACACTTATGGGGTCCTGTGCTCCTTCTTGACCTCTCAGGTCTGTTAATGAATGAACGAGCTTCCCATTTCCATGTGAACCACTGACAGGGAGAGACCCACAATGACGGACATTGTGTTTATGACGTGTTTAATGACTCTCTTGTCTAAGTGATATTTTGTTTTTTTTTGGTTTTTGTTCTTTATTTCGCCTTATACAATTTCTTGTATTAGGAATTTGGTAGTTTTCGCATACCCCTTGGGGTCAGAGCACAGGGTCAGCCATTGTACAGCGCCCCTGGAGCAATTACAGGTTAAGGGCCTTGCTCAAGAGCCCAGCAGAGCAGTGGCCTTTTTTTTTTTTGGCAGTGACGGGGATTCGAACCGGCAACCTTTGGGATACCAGCGCAGATCCTTAGCCTCAGAGCCACCACTCCGCCCGTAAATATTAGTTGTAACCAAGAAAGTGCTACTAGCTGCCATTTTGTTCTGAGCTCTTTCAGGGGTTGGTGGCAGAATTGGCACTCCAGCCACCATAAAACAATCTCACACTGGTTCCGTTCTATCTGATCTATTGTGGTGCCGAGGTGTCACCCGTCACATGGCTGCACTCAGGTCCTGGGGCCTCATGTATAACGCCGTGCGTAGAACTCACACTATAACATGGCGTAAGCACAAAAGCGGGATTGTGCGTACGCACAGAAAAATCCAGATGCAGGAATCTGTGCGTACGCAAACTTTCACGTTCTTCCGCTACATAAATCTCGATCAGCCTGAAAAGTAACACACGTGCATGCGCCTTCTGTCCCGCCCCAACTCCTCCCAGAATTACGCCTCTTTGAATATGCAAATCAATATAAATAGCCCTTAAGCTCAGCCTTCTGTGAAAAGACAATGGGAAAGGAATGGGGGAAAATATAAAAATTTCAGTGAATACCAAGTGGAGGCAAAGAAAAAACGTACCATTTGTTGGTCTAAACAGTGGAATAAACAACAAAAGGAAGCTGATCGAGTGACAGAGTGTCGAGGAAACTCGAAAGCTCAAGTTCACAAAGTCGCACAGTGCCCGAAATAAAAAAGAAGTCACATATCAAAGTCGCTGTGAAAAGGCGAGTCGTAGCCCACCGTCTGAGTGTCATATGAAAGCTTATTAGGGTACAGAGAAAAAAAGGCACACAGTGGGGAAAAAAGCACAAAATGTCAACTTTAATCTCGAAATTTCCACTTTAATCACGTAGTTTATTTTGCCATTAAAGTAGAACATCATAAACTTCATCTTAAAATCGTTTAATTTACTAGTTTCTCAAATCCCATCGTAACTAAAGTAGCACATTAAATGCTTTGTTCTGTATTTGATCTTCTATGTGCTCTGTGTGTGTGAATCACTACCTGCTTCTTAAACGGGCTTTCTCTTTCTCCGACAGGACACATACTCCATTACATTCTTGATATTACAGCTCTCTGAATAATTAAAATACTGAGATGTATACGTGATATGATTTTCATGATGATAGGAATGAAAGCATGTTATTAAACATGGGAACACGGTGGCGCAGTGATTGTTCATATCTCACGCAAGAGGCTTGCTGCGCCATGTGCGACCTTCAATGAAATAATTTATCACAGCAGTACTGTCTCTTTCAAACGTACTAACCTCCAATTCCTGTCCTTACTTTTCTTTCTCTAAATACCCAATCACCAAACAATCAGCTCTATAATAGACGTGAAGCCATTTGTAAGCTTAGAACGCCGATTCTTCAAAACTTTTAAGGAACATTGAAATATCTTAGTAGTACGTGTTTAATTATTCTATCCATCTTTCCTTCCAGTGTCACGTCAGCACCAGCAAGAATACAATGTAAGGCAGGAACAATCCCTGAACTAGCTAGTGCTCCTACTCCATGTTTAATTATTAACAATACAGATTATTTAAATGAAGTTAAAGTTTTATCTGTATAATATAATCAACATATTTTGCTGCATTTCATCTTAAAAATGATATCGTCATCATACACACTTTATAAAGTGGCTCAGGTTGTGTAATATTATAACTGTAATGCAAGTTTACAGTGAGGTGATTGTACTTATAAGTACAAACAGTTCTACAAGGAGCACTTGATGGACTGATTGAGTGCGTTTAGAGTTCTTGGGATGAAATTTTTTCTAAACCGCGAAGTCCGTACTGGGAAGTCTCTGAAGCGTTTTGCTGAGGCTCAGGCAGCGTCTGCTTCATGCTGTAGACCGTTAATTCTCTTTCCGATCAGCTGCTGCTGTGATTCCCCACTCAGATACAGTGATATAAATACTCCGAGTGGTGCAGTGAGAGTAATATGGAAAAAGATGATCTGCTGTGGCAACCCTTAACGGGAGCAGCTGAAAGAAGAAGAAGATGCAGTGAGAGTAACAACGCTAAAGCAGTTATGGTATTTGTAATACTATGGCTATTCTCTGGACCATTATATTGCTGCAGGTTAATTACAATCAGATGCATTAAACTAATAAACAATATGCAGTTAGTTTCAGTGTATTTATAAAGCCGTGTCAGGAATGTGGATCTAAGGAAGAAAGGTGACCACACTGGAACAGTAGCACTGCTTTGACGCTGGGTGCCGCCAGTCTGCAAAACCGAGCGGAGAAATTGCGTACGGCAAGTTTAGGTTTTATACATCGCGATTTGAGCGTGGAAATGTTCGTACGCAACCTTTCTGTGCGTACACACCGTTTATACATGAGGCCCCTGATCTGGGACACTGAGTTGGTTTGTCATGTGGTGGGTGCAGCAATGTGCTCTTGACCTCTCTCCCTCTCTTCCGTTGTACCCTTGTCCTGTCACTCTTGTCCCCAAAATTTCCCCCAAGACAGTCGTTTACTCAAGTATGTAGCAAGCCTACATAAAACTACAAGTGGGTTGGCTTTCTGGACTGGCTGTCACTGTATTATATGGCCTGGAGGATGTCTAAGAAAGATCCCTTCAGGCGTGATTATGGACGACCAATTTCTGGGAGGACCCCACCTCAGTAATGATTCCAGCTGCCTAGTGCAGGGGTCATGTTGCTATGACATCTAAGCAGGAAATGGATGTTTCCATGGGAATCTTTTCTTTTTAAGGGGACCAAGATAAGGAGAGAAGAGAAGCAGAAGGCATGGAGCTCGGCTATCCACATTTAAGAATATGTCACAATCAGACTTCACCCAGGGACTTCCGCTATTTGTGGATGGCCACCCTGAAGTTGGGAACAGTGAGGAGAATCCCCAAGAAGTGACAAGGGGTTGCGGTATATGGACCTGAGGTTCTCCGGATTCTCCTGTTGGTGAGTCAGTCTCGTGTTTTTAAATTCTACGGGATAGCAAGAAGGAAGCCATATTCACCTGAGGTCCGTCGTTTTCTCTTCATCACGCAGTAAGAACTGTGCTACAGGATTCTTCGCCATTTGACACAGACTACGTTTAATCTTTCTCTTTTTGATATCCTTTTTCCTTTATGTGTGATTTGAATTGGGGATTAAGGTTTGGCCGCTGGGGGTAGGAAGGCAGTGGAAAAAGGGATCGCTAATGATCACCCAGTCATCTGTCATGGAAATACAAACACACTGGGTTACAAAACACGTGCTTATTTAACCAATCCTACTACCATCTGGTTTCTTTCAAGTACTGGTGAGCACGTAAAGGGGAGAAGAGGGGCCGAGGTCCAAATATTTTTAATGCTATTATATCCTTCGAACATCGTCCATTTCGCTCTCGGCTGGTGGTGAAGTGTAGTGATCACGTCCCGTATCAGGTGATTCTTACAACAATGTCGACCTCTTCTGTAAGTTGCTTTGGATGAAGGCGTCTGCCAAGCAAAGAAATGGAAGCGAGTTACTGCACCTGTGTTATCTCCTGGTGAAGTTGGTTGGCCAACAAGAGCCAACCCACCCACTCCATTCATTGGTCAAATTAATTCCTGGGCTCATAGATGGGACAAGCAACTCACGGACTTCCATATGCTGGCTGCCAGTTTACCATTATGATTTAGTAGTAGCCAGTCGTTTGTGAAATGATCAAACTTCCCACCTTGTCCAGTGTTCCCGGATTATCGCCTTGCTCAGATGAATTCTTTATTGAGGCTTTCGGAATCTGGTGTGTCCTTAACGTGAGGCGCGGGGTGGGCGATGATAAGGGACCTCTGGTGTTTGTGTGACTGTTGAAGTTTGGCTTTGCTTCTGTCACCTTCATGATAGCACATTTCAGATGCAGAGACTCATAGAGCCATTAAACAATTCAATAAAGCCAACGATGGACCTGCAACCATTTAATAAATCGACCACTCTCAGCTCCTCACACTTCCTAAATCCGCGTCCACATACTTCAAGAAGCAGACATTTCACCTTTCATCCGTTCCACCCTGTACGTCTTTAATCCCCAAAAATTGAGTCTTTTGAGAATGCTCTCCACTCTCCGGGTGCTGATGAGTGTAAAAAATGGCCATTTGTCTGTGGCATCACTCTCAGCAAAGTTCCAAATTGCTTCTGGAAGCAACATCAGCACAAGAACTGTGCATGGCTGGGGGGAATCTTCGTGAAATGGGCTTTTGATCACTATGTGCAACACCAAGAGTCAGCTGGAGAGGTGTAAAGCACATGGCCATTGGACACTGGAGCAGTGGACACATGGCGTGATGAATGGAGCTTCACTATCTGGCTGTCTGACGGACCAATCTGGGTTTGGAGGATGCCAGGAGAGCACGAACTTCATAGTGTGTACTGTAAAGTTTGGAGGAGGTGGGATGATGGCAGGGTTTTGGGCTCGGCCTTTTGGTTCCAGTAAAGGCTTCTATTAATGCTACAGCAGAGAAAGACATTTTGGACAATCATGTCTTCCGATCATGAGGTCACTGGAAAGGGGTGTCCCGAAAGATGCTCCCGATATCTGTGCAAAAGGACGAAGGTCCAAGTATTTAGAGTCCTGGTGCTTCCTGTCTTGCTATATGGTTGCAAAACATGGACGCTATCCAGTGACCTGAGACGAAGACTGGACTCCTTGTGTCTCTTTGGGGAATCCTTGGGTACCGCTGGTTTGATTTTGTGATGAATAAGTAGTTGCTCACAGAGTCCCATATGATTGTGATGAAGCATCAGTTATGGCACTACAGCCATGTGGCGTGATTCCCAGAGGGCGATCCCCAATGTTGAGGAGCTGAGCGGCTGGACCAGGCCAAGGGGACACCCACCTAAAACCTGGCTGCAGCTAATAGATGGTCATTTTCAGAGGGTGGGACTGAACCGCGTGTCTGCTTGGGGGGTTGCCATCCATGATCCTGAGCTGTTTCATTGTGTGATGGTTGTGCCAACACGCTGTACCAGTGCAGGCTCCCTAACCTGACCTGACCTGACCTGTGTCCCACACTGAACATGGACCAGAGAAAGCAAAAAGAGAGAGTTGTCTGAGGAGATCAGAAAGAAAATGATTGACAAGCATGCATTATAAGTGTAAGAGATCAGATCTGTGGATGATGGCATCTCCCCTCGCCCTGCACACTGTTCTGGTAAAAACACCAAACAGCTCCATCAGGAAAGTGTTTATGGACAATAGCTCTGCCAAGAACACCATTGCCAAGAACACCAGTCTGCTGCTAAACCTCAGAGTCTGAGGGGCTCCATCTGTGGCTGGGGGTTTGACTTCCTGACAAATAGACCCCCAGTCAGTGAGGACTGGAAGTAAGAACTCCTCCATGCTGTTCACCAACATTATTTTCAATAGACACATAAGCACGGGAAAATCAGATGCCATGCACTTAGCTAAAGGGAGACCATTCCATAGCCCTGGAGCCAGAGCTGGTTAGCATTGTCCAGTCTTAGCACGTCAAGCAAGAGGAGGGAGAGGCAGAAGAGTCATATGGAGCAACCAAAGACTGGAGATATTGAAGAGCAAATCCAATGAATCAGAGGACTCTAGTTGAAGACAAGAGTTTTGAAGTGGATCTTGGAAGTAACAGGAAGCCAGTCAAGACCCCAAACCAGAGGAGTAGTAGGAGTGAAATGAGGAACAGCAGCATGCTGAAAGAGCTGGAGACGTCGGAAAGCAGTTGAAGGAAGCCCCGCCAGGAGCGAGAGTTGCAATAGTCCAGCTTGGGAGGGGACCAGCGCCTGAAAAAGAAACTGCATGGCATAAGTAGTGAGGAAGGATCAAATCTTCTGAATATTTTGAAGAAAGAAACAATAGGTTTGGATCATTGAAGAAGTATATTCAATAAATGAAAGTGAGGAGTCCAGGGTCATATCAAGAATTTGTATGACACACGTGTCTCCAATCGTGCAGTCAGGCATTCAGTCGATTTAAATGGAGAAAAGTCGTCACTCTGCTGTTTGGTGTCCTTGTGTGTCCCACACTGAACATGGAGCAGACAAAGCAGAGGAGAGAGTTTTGTGAGGAGATCAGAAAGAAAATGATAGACAAGCATGTGAAAGGCAAAGCCTAGAAGAACATCTCCAAGCAGCTTGATGTTCCTGTGACAACACCTATAAATATTATGAAGAAGTTGAAGGTCCATGGGACTGTAACCAAATTCCCTGGACGCAGCTGCAAGCAGAAAGTGTGTATTTCAGTTTACTGAAGGTCCTTTTCTGTTTTGTGAACAAAGTGATGTCCGCAAAGACATGGAGGAACCTGAGTGGTCTGCACAAAATCCTGACCCTACTGAACACCATTGGGATGAATTGGAACACCAATTGTGAGCCACGTTTTCTCCTCCAGCCTCATCAGCACCTGACCTCATGCATGTTCTTTTGGCTGAATGGACATAGATTCCCCTGGACACTCTCCAGAATCTCTTGGAAAGAAGAGTGGACGCTCTGAGGGGGCCAACTCCATATGAATGCCTCTGGTTTGAAATGAGATGTCCAACAAACTCATAGAGGTGAGATGGTCAGGTTGGCCCATATGGTGCATGATGTCCACACTGTCCCTAATGGCCTGGTGCTTGTTTTATTGTCTGTCATTCTGGTTTGGCATCTGCAGCAGGCATAAGACAGGGGGTGCCCTCCTGCAAGAGCAACTGTCTGTCTGTGTTGGACACCAAGCTGGAGGGACCAGAAATAAAACGAACCAAATGATATTTCATAATTTTGACATTTTGACAAGGTGTGATTATCTCCCTACCCATCAGATCTACAAAAGAAGATGCCACATTTTTGGAGGGCAGCACCAGAGGTTACTTATCGTCTGTCCTGGGGAGCTGCAGGAGAGGCTCCACAAACATGAAGATCTCTGCTTGCACCCCTCTGCAGTCCAATTTCTCGTAATTTTGCTATTTTAGGCTCCACTGTGTGCCGGACAGAAGGCAGCTGCTTTAAAAGTGGGACAATAGGAAGAAGAAGAAGGCCATTGTTGTCACGCTTGTCAGCTCACATTAAACATAATGGGCTGAAGAGATGCATTGTGGGGATGCAGGCTCACTCCTTAGCTGAAGGGCTTCAGCCAGCAGGGCTTCAGTTTCACTCCGTGGAGCACCTGATGCCCGCAAAGAACATCTTTAATTCAAGGTAAGATGATCCGAGCGCATCTGCTACTGTCTGTTTGACTCTGGGGGGGCTGGGAGCTTCGCCGCACGCGGACCTTGGACTTCTCCTCAGTTTCATTTTCCACATTTCCTGCTGAGTGGGTCTTCTGTTTGATTAACTTTGTAAATGATCACCTAACAAAAGAGTCTCAGAGCACCAAATCGGATTAGATGTTGGTGAACTCTCTTAAAGACTGCTGAGGGAGATCATGACTCCAGAAGGTGCTACAGTATATAAAAATATGATGGACCAAATGCATGGATGGATGGATGGATGGATTGTTGAGAGTCAGCATGTAGCGGCAATTCTTAAATGAGTGGTGGCTCTGAGGCTGGCGATCTGCACTGGCGATCGGAAGGTTGCCGGTTCAATCCCATAAATGCCAAAAGGGACTCTGCTCTGTTGGGCCCTTGAGCAAGGAAGGTCCTTAACCTGCAATTGCTGAGCGCTTTGAGTAGTGAGAAAAGCGCTATATAAATGCAAAGAATTATTATTAAATGAACTACAAATCAGGGACGTCAGGGGAGACAGGTGCATGAAAAGTAAAAACAAAATGAATAGTGATAACATACAGTATAATAAATGTGTCCACTGGTCTGTGCTATAAATTTGTTTTCTGTATGATTCCTATAATTTTGATAATTTTTATAGTCAAAATCGCTGAATTGGCACATTTCCTGTTCAAATACTGAGGAGAATCGCGAGGTGTACACCTAGGACTAGGGGTTGATGCGCGTGACTGTCGCGGTCTCTCTCTGTATGTCGCCAATATAAGGTTAGCAGACACGTTTACTATACACCCTGACTTTCCAAAGTCTGGCTAATATCTTTAACGAATGTGTGTGACATCTTTAGTCTTGCTGATCGGACATAGGCGGCACAGTGGCGCAGTGGGTAGCGCTGCTGCCTCGCAGTTGGGAGACCTGGGGACCTGAGGTTCGCTTCCCGGGTCCTCCCTGCGTGGAGTTTGCATGTTCTCCCCGTGTCTGCGTGGGTTTCCTCCCACAGTCCAAAGACATGCAGGTTAGGTGGACTGGCGATTCTAAATTGTCCCTAGTGTGTGTTTGATGTGTTTGTGTGTGTCTTGCGGTGGGTTGGCACCCTGCCCGGGATTGGTTCCTGCCTTGTGCCCTGTGTTGGCTGGGATTGGCTCCAGTAGACCCCCGTGACCCTGTGTTCGGATTCAGCGGGTTGGAAAATGGATGGATGGATGATCGGACATAAAACCACAGTGAAAAGGCGCAGGGTGAGGCAGACAGTACCGGGCCGTCCTGAAGGGGGCGCATGTGAGCCCAACAGGTGCTCGTGTCTGCTGTTCTTCTACGCCACGGGTGTCAAACTCCAGGCCTGGAGGGCTGCAGTGGCTGTAGGTTGTTCATTCTAACCTTTTTCATAATAAGTGACCAGTTTTCACTGCTGATTAACTTCCCTTTCACCAAGCTGTGAGACCCTGGCATCACGAAATGCCACCAGTTCTTTGGCCACCACCCAGCCAAAACTGAACCAGCATCAGACTGAGCAGAAATGGATTTTTGAATTTTTGAATCTGTTTCAGTGATTCCTTTGAGACTTTGACCTCCCGATTCAGTTTGCTGTCTCATCTGCCGTCGCTCTCGCTGGGTCACCGAGTGAGGTTGGTGGCTTTCACGTGTCACTTCCCTGCTTATGTTTAACTTCACAATCAGAACCCTGAAACTGCTCAGTTCGCTGCTCTTTCTACCGTTAGACACTGTTTGGCACGGCAGCAGGATCCTCAAGGTAAACGTTAGAGTCTTCTTTAGCCCTGTTTTAAGGATTGAGTCCCCTGAATTGATTCTTTTCTTCATTAAATGACAGCCAAACAGAAATCAGACGTGAAACGAGCCAACAGATTATCAATTAAACTGGGGATTCAAACTCCAACCAATTTCACTCCAACCAGTTTCTTAATGAGATGCTGATTCTTGAACCTGTCATTTAATTCCATGACTTGTTGCTGCTCTCATTCTGCCATAGCAGACATTTCCAAAACTGTTGCTCATCTGTTTTACTGAGACCTTCACCCTTCTTTATTTTCAGCTATTGTGTGATGGGCACAGGTTAGCTGGTCATGTGGCTGCTTGTTTTGTGTCTCATTATTGTTTGACTGCTAATTAAGGACAAAGAAACAAGGGGTCCGAGTCACCTCAATTAAAACAAAGGCAAAGGAAGTTAATTAGCAGCAGAAACTAATTAAGGAGACGGTTAGAATGAAACCCATTGCGGCCCTCCAGGACTGGAGTTCGACACAACTGTTCCACGCAGTGGCGTCAATAAGTTAGCGACATCAGAAAGTCAAGTGCACTGCAGCGGGCCGTTTATTTTTATTTTTTGTTTCAGCTGAATGCCAACATGTAAGATTTAAGATTTTTCAAACTAAAGGAAAATAAGGAGGACTTTTATAAGGAAGTGACGGAGGTCGAATAGGTGCATGGACTTCCTTTACAAATAAAGTGTAAGACCATAAAAAATGGGATCAGACAAAGAAAAATAACAATCCAATATTTTAAAACTAAATGTTGACCTTAAATAAAATATTATTTTGTTGTTCTTCTTATCCTTTTGTTGAACAGTCTGTATTAAAATTGATTAAAGCATTATAATTAAAAGCTTTTAAAAACAACTATATATTTCTATTAAGGTCAAAATTGAAACCCGTTTTTTTTTTGTACACCACGCTATACTTTTATTTGTATTGAATGAGTTTGAATTGGGCGGCACGGTGGCGCAGTGGGTAGCGCTGCTGCCTCGCAGTTGGGTGATCTGGGGACCTGGGTTCACTTCCCGGGTCCTACCTGCGTAGAGTTTGCATGTTCTCCCCGTGTCTGCGTGGGTTTCCTCCCACAGTCCAAAGACATGCAGGTTAGGTGGATTGGCGATTCTAAATTGGCCCTAGTGTGTGCTTGGTGTGTGGGTGTGTTTGTGTGTGTCCTGCGGTGGGTTGGCACCCTGCCCGGGATTGGTTCCTGCCTTGTGCCCTGTGTTGGCTGGGATTGGCTCCAGCAGACCCCCGTGACCCTGTGTTTGGATTCGACGGGTTGGAAAATGGATGGATGAATTTAGAACACATGGAGGGTGAGGAGCAGATGCGCTCTTTCTGGCCGCTATAAATCTAACGTTCTTTCTTAGCCAAATATGCGTCTTACCTGTGTGTGTGTAAAGAATGAGATGAGATATGAAACATAACCAGTAGTCAATGTGCATGATGGCTGCCAACTGAATAATGAATAAGCGACTCTTTGGTGTTCATATACAGTATCAGTAAATCTCACTCTGAAGGAGTCAGCACCTCAACCGTCATGAACCTCAACGCACGTCACTGCTACAAATCCCAGCAGCCCCTACCCCCCCCACCCCCCCCCCCCCCCGAGTACCTTACGATTGGTCAGCTTTGGAAGTTGCTGCTAAGGTTGCTGGGGGAAATGAGGTATGGTGTAGACTTTAAAAGAGCAATACAAGGAGCCAGCAAGCCCAGTTGTCCATCTTTTACGTCTCAATATCAGACCACTACAGTTTCCCAAAGGTTGCAGTTTCTGGATTCGTGTTTGTGTCCTGCGCCTGAGGTTCATGTGGTCTGATCAGAGTTGATGAAACGTCTTCATCTGTGGAGCTCCCAGCACCTGCAAGTCTTCACCATCATCCCATCACAGTCGGACACAAATTTACATGTTGCACTGAAAGCTGCTCACTTGGAACTTCTGCTTATTCATCACCTTCACTCCGCCACTACCCGGTGCTTGGACTTTGGATCGTCGTGTTCATCGTTAATCTTTTTGTACTTAGTGTTTAGTTCTGTGTTAGTTACCGACGTGGAGACATTTGTTGGTGCCCCTCCGTCCACGAAAAAAGAAGAACCCACAATTGTCTCTGAAATAACTTGAAACTGACAAAAATCATCGACCCCCATCAATGTTTATTGTGTATTCAACAAAAATCAAATTTTGCTTTAGAGTTTTCATTCTTAATATCTTAACTTAAAAGCGCTGAAGATTATTTCAAGCTTAAATATTGTTAATGAGAACATTTTCGGCAGATAGTATTAAGAATTTAACTGTAAAAGATATCTCTGTTTTAATTCTGTAACGCCGCTGCAGGGTGGTGTTTGTTCTGTTTCGGATGTGCTCTGTCTCTTCGTATGTCAGAGGACCGGGACATCGTGAAGTGGGATCTAGCCTCATGTGGGGAGGCAAAATGGGGGGGTGGGGGGATAAAGGGGGGTGAGAAGGAGAGCAGGTTATATCTAATCTATTCTTGTAATTCTTATAATTATAAATATCAATGCAACAATAAGCTAAAATGCAATAACTCATGGGGAATCTTGAAACTAAGATTAAAACTGCCATATTACCAATTAAAACTATAAAATGACATTAAAAACTCAGAATCAATGTCTCCATGATGGGACAGTTAACTTTGTGAGCTGGAATGTTAAAGGCCTGAATCACGAATTAAAGAGAAAGAAAGTATGCTCTCACCTAACAGGCTTAAATGCTAAAATAGTATTTTTACAGGAGACCCACTTACTAACCAAGGATCAGTTCAGACTACAAAAAGACTGGACTGGCCAAATGTTCCATTCTAGCTTTATAAAGAAAAGTAGAGGGGTGGGAATTCTCATACATAGAACAGTTGTAGCATCAGATGTAGTGTCGGACCCTGAAGGGAGATATGTGATGGTCATGGGCAACTTATATAACAGTAAAATGTTTTTGATAAATGTTTATGCACCCAATGTTGATGATAAGGAATTCATGCAAAATCTATTTGCATCCATTCCCAATGTGAACACTCATAAAATTATAATGGCTGGGGACTTTAATTGTGTTTTAAATCCACTCTTAGATAGGACTCCTGTGACAGGGGGGACGACATCTAATACTACAAAGATAATTACACAGTTTTTGAATGATCACAACTTATCAGACCCCTGGAGGTTTCTTAACCCAAACTCAAGAACATATTCGTTCTACTCACCAGTGCATTATAGCTACTCAAGAATTGATTATTTTTTTATAGATAATAATTTCCTGCCTACAATTAAATCATGCAAATATGACCCAATTGTTATCTCTGACCATGCTCCTCTAGTCTTGGAGATAAAATCAATAAGCCCCTCACACTCACCTCGCAGATGGCGTCTTAACCCTCTTTTATTGGCAGACGAGAACTGCACAGAATTTATATCCAAACAAATCAGCTTCTTCCTAGAGACAAACACGTCCACAGAGGTTTCTGCAGGAACACTCTGGGAACTCTAAAGGCCTTCTTAAGAGGACAGATTATTTCATATCTTTCCCACAGAAATAAATTAGAAACCAAGAAGGTGTCAGAGCTAAGAAATGAAATTACTAGAATAGATGAAGAACAAGCCAGGCGTCCAAATGAAGTTCTCCACAGGAAAAGGCAGGCCCTGCATACAGAACTTAACATCTTAACAACTAAAGAAACTGAACAACTTATTTATAAGTCTAGACAGCATTACTATGAACACGGAGAAAAAGCTAATAAGCTTTTAGCTCAACAAATTCATAAACAAGAAGTTCACAATGCAATGCCAGTAATCACCAACAAAAAGGAGAAGAAATCATCGACCATAATAAAATAATGCACACATTTAAAGATTACTATAAGTCTTTATATTCCATTGAGCCCAAAGAAGACAACACACAATCTAATGCATTTCTGGATACATCACAGATACCACAAATAGATGCTTTAAGTGCTGAGGAACTGGATAAACCTCTAACGCTAACAGAATTACTAGATGCTATAAAGTCACTACAAAGCGGGAAATCATCAGGCCCTGATGGTTACCCCGTAGAGTTTTATAAGAAATTCTCCACTCAGCTAGCTCCCCTCTTATTGGCAACATTTACAGAAGCTAGAGACAACCAAATACTACCTCAAACATTTCGACAAGCATTAATCACCGTCTTTCCTAAACAAAATAAGGACTTGTTACAATGTGCATCATATAGACCAATTTCACTCCTGAATAATGATGTTAAGATACTCTCAAAAATCCTAGCTAGAAGGATGGAGAAAGTGCTGCCCTCGGTAATATCACAAGATCAAACTGGATTTATTAAAGGCCGACACCTATCTTCAAATCTCAGACGCTTGTTTAATGTTATATATTCACCAGCAAAATCAAACACCCCAGAGATATTACTATCATTAGACACAGAAAAAGTATTTGATATGATTGAATGGAGTTTTCATTCTACAGAATATTTTAAATAAATAACACAAATGACAAAAATGATAGGACCCTTAACATAATACTAGCAAATCGTGCTTGCAAAAAAATTCGCAAGCATAAAAGTGTTAATGAAATGATGAACATCACACGTTACAATAAGAATGGAGGTGATTTTAGTAAGTAGTGACTTGTGAAAGGACTCAATATTAGAATAGTCCCGCTGTGATTAGTATGGGATGTTCTTATAGTCACATATTTACGATCCAAAGTGTAACATGCAGGTTAACAGAACATTTTAGACAACAATCTATCTCTCAATGTCGACAAGACAAAAGAGATAATTGTGGACTTCAGAAAATCACGTCCTGCCCACATCCCACTCAGCATCAACGGTTTAGATGTGGAGACTATTAGGAGTACCAAGTTCCTCGGTGTGCACATAACTGAGGAACTTACGTGGACACATAACACCTCATCACTAATCAAGAAAGCCCAGCAGAGACTACAACACTTCCTGAGGTGGCTGAGGCGAGCAAGTCTTCCCTCTTCCATCCTCACCATGTTCTACAGAGGCACCATTGAGAGTGTTCTGACCAGCTGCATCACTGTCTGGTATGGCAACTGCAACATATCCAACCGCAAGCGCCTGCAAAGGATAGTGAAGACAGCAGAGAACATTATTGGTGTGCCTCTCCCTTCACTACAGGACATATTTTACAAACGCAGTGTCCGCAAGGCCTGCAGCATTGAGCAGGACCCCCTTACACCCCTCACATGGACTTTTCACACTTCTGCCATCCAAGAGAAGATACTGCAGCATCAGAGTCAGATCTGCCAGGCTGCAGGAGAGTTTTTACCCCCAAGCTGTTAGACTTCTTAATACCAGGCTGCCCCCTGAGACCTTCCACACGGCCTCAACCACCTCGAAAAACAGAACTTTTATACATCAAGCCACTGACCTGTAAAGACGAGTGTGCAGGTAGAGAAGAACTGAAAATCTCCTACTGACCTTGAAGCATTTTGACTCTCTTGATATCCTTCTGACCTGTCATTGTTTACACGTCTTAAACAACTATTATCATACACTGATCATTTCTGTATTATCTATATTTATTATTTATTTATTATATTACATATCTTACACATCGATATTGCTGCTACTTCTTTGTCTTGTCTTTGCACAATGTCTTGTCTTGTTTATGTTTTAATTTTAATTTAAATTTTAATTCTATTTTTAATTTTTATTTGCACGTCATGTTGTTACACTGCGGACCCTGAGCTTCGCAATTTCGTCTATCTGTATACTTGTATGTGGCTGAGATGACAATAAAGTTCACTTTGACTTTGAGTTTGACTTTGATTTTGGATAAGAAGGGAGATGCGGGGCACATGTAAGTCAGTATGTGTGAAGTGTGGCCGTCAGGTAGTGTAGCATACCGGCATCTATAGGAATTGTCGGAAAATGCAATTTGTTGCATAAACGTTATTGTCAGCAAAAATATCCCCCTGTGTGTAACCTGCAAGTAGCTCTACGTTCAACTCGGTTTTCAATGTAATTCTGGAAAATGTAGCGTGTAACTGGCTATGGGTGAAAACAGGGCCTGGCAAATAAACTCCGACGTTATTAAACGTTTGTCGTTGTGACCTGGTGATAGTCATACAGTGCGCTAAACGAACGGGGAATTGCCTACGCCGTAATAGAAAGGGGACATCTTGTCTGAGTGGTCAGTGTTATGGAATCCCTGTAGTTTTTCTGTCGTAATGTTTCTTGTTGTCTGGCAGTTTGCCGCTGCTCTTCAGAAAGGCTGTGTGTGTGTAATTCGTTTTTCGTTCGCTGTCCTGGTATGAGACTTCCTGACGCTGATCTCCAGATAATGTCACTCTGTGGTTTGTCATTCGTTGTTTTTGTTGTTCTAAGGCGTCTCACCTGTGCTGGTTGGTCTGCCGTGATGTTGAGGTTTCTGCTTCTGTGCGTTGGTGTATGAAGGCCGGCGGTCCATTTCTGTTGGTCGCCGCTAAACTGTATGTGCCTTTTCATTTTATCAGGAGGCTTACGTTGAGGTGATGGAAAGATGAGGTGTGAAATTGTGGTGACACAATGAAGTTTCGGTCACTGAATAAACAGTCAAATACCACAATCGATACACTGGGGAACGCATTTTATGTTGAGTTAGATCTTACACTTGTTTTTAACTCATTTTTGGGTCCCATGCTGGACTATTGCAACTCTCTCTCCTGGTGGGGCTTCCTTCAGCTGCTTTCTGACGTCTCCAGTTCTTCCAGCGTGCTGCTGTTCCTCATTTCACTCCTACTACTCCTCTGGTTTGGTGTCTTCGCTCTCTTCCTGTTACTGGAAGGATCCACTTCAAAACTCTTGTCTTGACCCACCGTTCTCTGATTGGATCTGCTCTTCAATATCTGCAGTCTTTGGTTGCTCCATATGACTCTTCTGCCTCTGCCTGTCTACAGACCTTCCCTCCTCTTGCTTGATGTGCTAAGACTGGACAATGCTAATCAGCTGTGGCTCCAGGGCTATGGAATGATCCCCCTTTAGCTAAGTGAACGGAACCCAATTTTCTCGTATTTAGGTGTCTGTTGAAAATGATGTTGGTGAACAGCATGGAGGACTAATTGCTGGCAGTCCTCATTGACTGGGGGACTATTTGTGCCCCAGCCACAGATGGAGCCGCTCAGACTAAGGTCTCCGACCTTTAGCAGTAGACTGGATTGGCAGAATGGTGTTTGTGGCAGAGCTAATGTCCATGAACACTTTCCTGACAGAGATGTTTGGTGTTTCTACCAGAGCAGTGTGCAGGGCGAGGGAGATGCCATCATCCACAGATCTGATCTCTTACACCGAAAATACAAACCATAAAAGATCCAGGGTAGCAGGGACGTTGTGCAATCAAGCCATGCTTCATTTTATATAGTGCCTTTCATGTGTCATCACAAGGCGCTTTACAAAGCCACACACAATCAGTACAGCTCTGTGTTTGCCATGTTAGATTTCACTTTTTTTTTTTTTTTGGAAAAGCAGAACATTACAATGGCGTACTATTCAGTCAAGCAGAAAACAACATTGTAGATAAAACCAATTACGTCAAAATGAATATAGAAAAAATGAAAGAAAAATAGAAATAAATGAAAAACAAAACCCCAAAATGAGATTAAAGCTGACCCAAGAAAAAGAGAATTTAAAATTGGTGCTGCCTCACAGTAAGGAGACCCGTCTGGGTTCGCTTCCCGGGTTCTCCCTGCGTGGAGTTTGCATGTTCTCCCCGTGTCTGCGTGGGTTTCCTCCCACAGTCCAAAGACATGCAGGTTAGGTGGACTGGCGATTCTAAATTGTCCCTAGTGTGTGCTTGGTGTGTGTGTGTGCCCTGGGGTGGGCTGGCGTCTTGCCCTGGATTTGTTCCTGCCTTGTGCCCTGTGTTGTCTGGGATTGGCTCCAGTAGTTAGGATATAGTGGGTTGGATGATGGATGGATGGATTTTAAATTTTGGAACATTCCTGGCAGTATCAGCTGTTGTCACGCATGGGCCGTCTGAAGATCACCTTCTGGGCTCAGCTAAGCTTTACTTCCTTAGAAGGCTGGCATCTTTCAACATTTGCAATAAGATGCTGCAGATGTTCTATCAGACGGTTGTGGCGAGCGCCCTCTTCTACGCGTTGGTGTGCTGGGGAGGCAGCATAAAGAAGAGGGACGCCTCACGCCTGGACAAACTGGTGAGGAAAGCAGGCTCTATTGTAGGCATGGAGCTGGACAGTCTGACATCTGTGGCAGAGCGACGGGCGCTGAGCAGACTCCTGTCAATCATGGAGAATCCACTGCATCCACTGAACAGGATCATCTCCAGACAGAGGAGCAGCTTCAGCGACAGACTGCTGTCACCGTCCTGCTCCACAGACAGACTGAGGAGATCGTTCCTCCACCACACTATGCGACTCTTCAATTCCACCCGGGGGGGTAAACGTTAACATTATACAAAGTTATTGTCTGTTATACCTGCATTGTTATCACTCTTTAATTTAATATTTTCTTTATCAGTATGCTGCTGCTGGAGTATGGGAATTTCCCTTTGGGATTAATAAAGTATCTATCTATCTATCTATCTATCTATCTATCTATCTATCTATCTATCTATCTATCTATCTATCTATCTATCTATCTATCTATCTATCTATCTATCTATCTATCTATCTATCTATCTATCTATCTATCTATCTATCTATCTATCTATCTAATCCTGCCAGCTACGCTATCTATCTAATCCTTCCAACTACACTATCTATCTATCTATCTATCTATCTATCTATCTATCTATCTATCTATCTATCTATCTATCTATCTATCTAATCCTGCCAGCTACGCTATCTATCTATCTATCTATCTATCTATCTATCTATCTATCTATCTATCTATCTATCTATCTATCTATCTATCTATCTATCTATCTATCTATCTATCTAATCCTGCCAGCTACGCTATCTATCTATCTATCTATCTATCTATCTATCTATCTATCTATCTATCTATCTATCTATCTATCTATCTATCTATCTATCTATCTAATCCTGCCAGCTACGCTATCTATCTATCTATCTATCTATCTATCTATCTATCTATCTATCTATCTATCTATCTATCTATCTATCTATCTATCTATCTATCTATCTATCTATCTATCTATCTATCCTGCCAGCTATGCTATCTATCTATCTAATCCTGCCAACTACACTATCTATCTATCTATCTAATCCTGCCAATTACGCTATCTATCTATCTATCTATCTATCTATCTATCTATCTATCTATCTATCTATCTATCTATCTATCTATCTATCTATCTATCTATCTATCTATCTATCTATCTATCTATCTATCTATTTAATCCTGCCAACTACACTATCTATCTATCTAATCCTGCCAGCTACGCTATCTATTTGTCTGTCTATCTATCTAAGCAAGCAGGCAGTGTGGTGTGGTGGTTAAGGCTTTGGAGTGCAAACCCTGAGGATGTGGGTTCAAAACCCTCTAGTAACATCACTGTATGACCCTGAGTGTGTCACTTGACCTGCCTGTGCACCAAAAGAAATGGAACCAATTGCCTCATAAAATGTTGTAACTTGTAACTTTGGTGTCAGCCAAAACAAGTAAATGTAAGCTATGGTTTGCAATACCACTCCATGCCAAGAGAGGGTGCTGTTGCTAACAGTACAAGAGTGGTGTTTGGGGGTGACAAGTGGGGCGACCCGCTTTTGAGGTCCGCGTGTCCCGTTTGAGCGGATTTGTCACGTTACATTCTCCAGTATAGATCAACCATGTCTCAAGACAGGCTTTGCGGTCTGGCGATCCTATGTATAGAGAAAAGACATTGCAGATCCAGATTAGACTACGAAGATGTCATTGACAACTTTTCCAATCAGAAGGAGAGAAAAGTGGATTTTTGCCGTCTCTGAACCTGGAAACCGGTAAGAGATTTCATGATGATAACCTCTACCTTAATTTCACACTTCCTGTCGAAACACTGAAACTCACATTTTATTTGTAGGCCATAAACATGTCCGAATATTAATGCACAAAAACATGATAACCGGCTGACATGACATCAACGTGAGTTATGACTACGACATCCTGCATATCGAGACTCAGAGTATGCTTGCAATTTGGGTTCTTTTCTAGAAGAGGCCCTGCTAATTATCACACCGCATCGCTGTCGTGGTTTGTCATGAATTATCAATCGCATTTTTTTAATAGATTATATTGTTATATTTTGATAAAGTCCGAGTGTTATCTTGCAAAAATTTAGCTGAATGCTGTAATGAGAAAATCCGGGGAATATTAGCATTATTTTTATTAAATTTGTGCGCAGGTTTCTACAGTCCACACATACTGGTAACAGCATTTGACGTAATTGGGGTTATTCAGCCCTAGGCCCCCCCCCCCCCCCCCCCCCCACACCGCACACCCCTAAGGCCGCCTCTGTAACAGGATTAATTCTTCTATCAGCTGCTCCGAGAAGACACCCAATAAGAGCATCTGACCCTGCCCACTGTGCCCTGTGAAGGCCCGCCCCTTCCGCACAGTGCCCTATAAAAGCAGGACCTCCCTGGAAGGAGGCGTCTCATTTGGTATGGAGCGCCCAACCAGACCTGCTCTTCAGAGAGAATTCATACAAAAGGTAAAGTGAGGCTCCTCCAGCCCCAGGCTGTCTTGTTTATTTTTTTCTTGTTTTTCTGCCTTGCACTTAAGCAGGGGGCCCGGTTGGCACCCCAGCTATTGTTTTTAGACTCCTCAAGTCACTTGGCATTCACCCTGTGTAAACCCCTGTAAGTGCCTTGTGATGAGGCGCTTTATAAAATAAAGATGGGTCATCTTTTAGGAGGAGACACGAATACTTCATGAGGGTCCATGGGGGGGGGGGGCTGGGGGGTGGGATGGAGACCCATGATGGGTGCAACATCCTGGAAATCTCCAACGCTTTCTGCATTTCTGTCACCCCTGGTTATAGTCTGCAGTGCCTTTCTTGTCCACCCACACTGACACACCCAAACGGTTTAACTTTTTAAGGTCCTTGGAAACAATGAAAGATTCCCCCCGGGGCTGGGGTGGCTGTGCATATGCTGGAATCTCTCTTTCTTTGGCACTCGCGCTCATTTTAAGGTGCGTTTTGCGTTCCGTCTGCTTCGGCCTTCATGGTTCAATAATTTAAAGAAGGATTAGAAAATTGCATCTCAAATAAAACAGGTAAGGTGCAAACTCCATACAGGAAGACTGACCAGGTCAGTCACTTTAACTTCTGCGTCACACCGTGTTTAGCACCACCGATGTAAATGTGTTGGGGTTTCACAGCATGATAAAAATCTGTACATTAAGATGTTCTTCAAAGAAAATGAGCTAAGGACATCAAATCTCAATGGAAGCTCGGAACCAAACAATGAAAAAAAATTATGGGATAAACCCAATCCCGTACATACGTGAAAATATCTTGTCTATACAGGATGCTTGTATGTACGTACGAGATGTTTTCACGTATGTACAGAATACTTTCACATACATGCAAAATGTACATAAATGATACCTGAAACATTACAAAAGTGCACTTTAGGTATCTTGTACCTAAGTGAAATTTGGTGAATTGTGAATTTTGAACTTTGTGAATTTCCCCTTGGGATTAATAAAGTATCTATCTATCTATCAACTATCTATGTACATAAAAGTATCCCGAACATATGTGAAAGTATTCTGTACGTATGAGATATTTTCACGTACGTACGAGATTAGGGCTATGCCCATCATTTGTGTTCATTTTGTGGTTCAGAGTTTCCGTAAATCTCAGGTTGGAAGAAGAATTTATTGTATATTTTTATTATTTTAGTAAACATTAGAAATGGATGCCACAGACCTGAACACCTCACTGGGGCTAAGAAGCACCAAGCGATAATGACTGGGGCGAGCAGCACGTAGATTACAAAAGATTTAATGTGCTACTTTAGTTGGGGTTTGAAAAACACTAGAAGATGTAACATCGATGCTCACCCCTCAATTGATTCAATACATTTACATACAAAGCCCCATCTTTAAACCCTTAAACCAGTGCTTCCCAAACTCAGTCCTGGGGACCCCCTGTGGCTGCAGCTTTTTGTTCCAACCAAATTCATAACCAGTGACAACACCTGATAGCACTGATCTCATTTAATTAGCTTATATTTTTTCTCTTTTTCTACCTTTAGAAAAGCACAGCAGCATGAATTTTACATTTATTAGACATTTAGAAATATTTCAGCTTTTGCTATAGATTGAAATTTTTAACTCTCTTTTGTTGATCTCATTATATTTTGCTCTCTTCATTGTATCTTATTAATGACAATTAAAAATGAGCAGAGCAGACACCCAGCAAACAACACTAAATAGTCAAAGGCTGCTTTAGTGTCAGACCCACTAATTAGTAAATAATCGATTAATTAAACAATTAGAACACCTGGAAAAGTAGGATGAAAATATTGTTAAAAAGAAAAAAAAATACATTATTCCCATATAGCTGCTTGGTACATTTTAATATAGTCAGTCAGTCATTGTCCAACCCCAAAGGGTCACAGGGGTCTGCTGGAGCCAATCGCAGCCAGCACAGGGCACAAGGCAGGAACAAACCCTGGGCAGGGCGCCAACCCACCGCAGGGCACACACACACACACACCAAGCACACACACCAGGGACAATTTAGGATCGCCAATACACCTAACCTGCATGTCTTTTGACTGTGGGAGGAAACCCACCCACCTAATTAGCCCATTAGTCCCATTAACAACAGAAGTTGATTGGATGAAAAACCTGCAGCCCCAGAGGGTCCCCAGGACCGAGTTTGGGAAGCACTGCCGTAAACTCCTCGCCCGGGCACATTTGCACGTAACAAAGCGTCTCGCATTCACGAAGTGTTCGCGCAGGGTGCAAAGTTACAGATCATGTGATCGCACTTCGTTTTGACATTTTGATGTTAATTCCGAAGAAAAACTATGAGAAATTAGATCATGAAATACTAATAAACAATGAGACTCTCATCATGAAATTAAACAGTAAGATAAAAATACACCATTTCGATACTACCATAGAAATGTTGACTTTAATCGTGAAACAGACGACTTTTATCTTCACTGCGTTCCTATTTTTTTCTTCTTCTCTGTGGCTCTAATACTTTCTTGAAAAATGACCGCCTCATTTCCTTCAGTTTTTGTTTTATCACACACTGCAGTCCTGTTTTTGTTTTCGTCTTTCCTTTTGCTACTTCTTCCTCACTGCTTCGCAGATTGGGCTATGTTATGTTCCGTTCCGTCCGCCCCGGTTCGACATCGATCGGTATCACGTTTGGACCGGCGCGTCACTTCCTCCGTACTGAAAGGGGTCGTGCTGGTCAAGTCCTCCGACCTCCAAAGCTATTTTGGTGTCATGGGACCCCCTGGGACCCCCCCCCCCCCACCTTTTTGCAGAAGTGCACATGCCAGCCGCGACGTTCAGAGAGCAAACAGATGTGGACAAAGAGGGGTCAAAAGTACAAACGGGGGTTTTCAGGTACTCGTGCAACCTTGGCAACAAAAAAAAAAAGAAGGGAATTCCAGCGGTGCCGCTGTCTGCTCCAGTCTGGACTCCCGAGTGCTGCTCCTCCCTCCCGGCTCATCCTCATTTTATTTTTTATACTTTCTCGTATACGAAGTATTGGGAAAGTATTGGAATCGTCCGAAGATTCGATGTCTAGATTTTGATAAATCTCCCTGAATCCGAAAATACAATTTGTGGAATTATGTGTGTGTGTGTGTGTGTGTGTGTAAAACAACGTGAGTACACTTTCACTTAGGTGAAATACATTTTGCATACAAGTATTAGGTATAAAACTTAGATTTCTATCAACCTTTGGGCTATTTCTGCTAACCGGAAGTGGTACTTTACCTTTTATTCATGCAGCTGCAGAGTCCAATTTATTCAACTTTACTTTTATAATAATTGTTCAATATATTATTAATTTGATTTGATTTGTTTTTGATGGTTCTTTAATGTACATAATATAAACGTATTGTCATTGTCTTGAGGTTTACTCCTCAACTATCCATCCATCCATCCATTTTCCAACCCACTGAATCCGAACACAGGGTCACGGGGGTCTGCTACTCCTCAACTAACAATCCCCATATTTGATTATACGAAAAAGTCCAGGGGAGACCACTCCCGCCTACACCATCACCTGAATAACTTACAGTGTCACCCGACTCGCGCCTTCTAACAAATGGGACCACATGTTGCGTTGACATGGGCTCTGTGCACACCCCCTGTGACTCTGATTGGCCAGTTTGGTTACTACGTATTTCCCTAAAGTCGTATCCATTCGTCTTCTGGTTTCGAAGTTGGTGATTTTATGAAAAAGTGGAAATATCCATCCCGCTTTATATCCAAACTACGGGGTCACGGGGGTCTGCTGGAGCCAATCCCAGGCACAAGGCAGGAAACAAACCCCAGGCAGGGCGCCAGCCCACACATACCAGGGACAATTTAGAATCGCCAATCCACCTAACCTGCATGTCTTTTGACTGTGGGAGGAAACCCATGCAGGCATGTGGAGAACATGCCAACTCCACGCAGGGAGGACCCTGGGAAGCGAACCTGGGTCTCCTAACTGCGAGGCAGCAGCGCCACCACTGCGCCACCGTGCCGCCCTAAAGTGGAAATATGTGAAGGACAAATGCATTCACATACGAAAGAAAATGTGTAGCAAGGGGAGTGTTGACCCTGAAGAAGAAGAAGCGTGCCACAAAAACCACCAGTTAGTGTACCGGCATGCGCCTGCAGCACAGCAATGCAGAAATATAAACTTCTTTTTGACAGGGCTGCCTCCGCACAGAATTGGCTTCAAGCAAAAGTATTAATCCGCCTTCACCCTATCATAAATACACCTCACATCCAATGCATTTCATCACTGATTCCTGGCACTTTTTCTTCTGGGTTTAAGGACGCATTCCAGTTCAGTTGTTTGTTCACAGAAAATGCTGTAGGTGGAACTTTCATGGAAATAAGGAAGTAAAATAGCACAAAACTATGCACGCATCTGAATCTGTTTATGTAGCTGCAGAATCCGATTTATTCAACTTTACTTTTATAATAATTGTTCAATATATGATTAATTTGATTTGATTTGTTGTTGGTGGCGTAGCGCTGCTGCCTTGCAGTTGTGGTTCGCTTCCCAGGGTCCTCCCTGCGTGGAGTTTGCATGTTCTCCCCGTGTCTACGTGGGTTTCCTCCCACAGTCCAAAGACATGCAGGTTAGGTGGATTGGCGATCCTAAATTGTCCCTGGGGTGTGTGTGTGTGCCCTGTGGTGGGCTGGTGCCCTGCCCGGGGTTGGTTTCCTGCCTTGCGCCCTGTGTTGGCTGGGATTGGCTCCAGCAGAACCCCGTGACCCTGTAGTTAGGTTATAGCGGGTTGGATAATAGATGGATGGTTCTTTAATGTACATAATATATGAATATATGCATTGTCTTGCGGTTTACTCCTCAAATATCCATCCCCATATCTGAGTACAAGAGAAAGTCGAGGGGAGACCACTCCCGATATTTTTTAACAACAACGTGTATTTCAGCCTGCTGGTTCAACAAGCCCCGATATTTTGTAGTGTGGACGAGGGTGACTATAAAAGGCATTATAGGACGCACGCGGACCACCGTCTTGGGATCGAGTCCCGCCGCAGGTCGCCTTACAGTTTTTCTTGACAACCGAAAGACTTGCGAGGGCGCTTATGAAACCCCCTGAACGTGGTTGTGTGCGTAGAGCGGATTCTGCTTTAGCTCGAGTATATTAAGATGGCGACCTTGAACTGAATTCTGTTCTAGAGTATTATGTGACTTATCGTCAAATGCATGTTTTTAGACAGAAAAAAAAAACTCCACATTACATTATGAACCGGCATATCTTCAAATGCATTATACAGTATCAGGCACTGGTTCTGTTCAATAAGGGCGCGCACAAAAAGGCGAACTTCAAAAGGGCGACCTCAATTGGGTGCAGCGAATAAAGGCAAACGCAACAAAATTATTACAGAAAATGTATTAGATAAAGGCAATGATTGAACGTATAAAAAGGCGACAGCAAGAATATTAAAACATTCGCTCAATTGAGATTGCCCTTTTGAAGCTCACCTTTTTGTGCGCGCCCTTATTGAAGGATACCTCAGGCACTATCCATCCATCCATCCATTTTCCAACCCGCTGAATCCGAACACAGGGTCACGGGGGTCTGCTGGAGCCAATCCCAGCCAACACAGGGCACAAGGCAGGAAACAATCCTGGGCAGGGTGCCAACCCACCGCAGGACACACACAAACACACACCAAGCACACACTAGGGCCAATTTAGAATCGCCAATCCACCTAACCTGCATGTCTTTGGACTGTGGGAGGAAACCCACGCAGACACGGGGAGAACATGCAAACTCCACGCAGGGAGGACCCGGGAAGCGAACCCAGGTCCCCAGATCTCCCAACTGCAAGGCAGCAGCGCTACCCACTGCGCCACCGTGCCGCTCTCAGGCACTATATTATATAAATTCCTAACTTCAAAACAACATGGTGCTAGTTGGAGAATGGCACTATCTTCTTATATAATACGCAAACGTGCTTGTCCATTTGTCTGTCGAGGATTTTAACCCCTTGTAGACGATTGTCGCAAAATTGCTTCAAACAGCTTCTGGCCTGAATGCAGCCGAGGTGGCATATGTATCCCACCAATACCAGTTGATGTGTTTTCGATACGTACCAAGGATCGTATTGGAAGCACTGGTCACACCATCTCGCAGTCGTAGTGGAAACTACATCTGCCTGATGGAAGTGAAGTGTTGGCGTGGCCATGCACATGGGTTTTTGGCTACTAATTTCGAGAAATTGTCCAAATTTGAGGAAACTTGTGCTAAGATAAAAATACCTACCCGCTTATTGTTTGCTTGTGTGCTATATTCAAATGAACAATCTCCACTTAATTTCAACAGAATGTAACTGCAGACTGCAGAACCTATGAGGTCTGTCATGTAATGCCCTAACGTCATGAAACGCCCTCAACATCCATCACGTAACACCCATCACATTAGACTATGATTAGCATTAATTTTTTTTTTTTTTAATAATAATTTTTTGCATTTATATAGCGCTTTTCTCACTACTCAAAGTGCTCAGCAATTGCAGGTTAAGGGCCTTGCTTAAGGGCCCAACAGAGCAGAGTCCCTATTGGCATTGACGGGATTCGATCCGGCAACCTTCCGATTGCCAGTGCAGATCTCTAGCCTCAGAGCCACCACTCCGCCCCATTAGGGTTCCATTACACTACGGTTAAGATTAGGGTTGTAGGTGGGTTATCTGAGTCAAAGGGTGTTTTTGTGACTGACATTGTGGGCATTACCTGACCTATGTCATAGGTATTGCAGGCTGCTGCTAGACCCTTCTCCTTAATTTAGCATCTGCTTGACAGCAAAAACACACATTTCTTTTTTTATATAATTGTAGCTCGCAAACCGTTTGAACTATTGACCTGAAATTTGGTACACATATACAACGTGATGTCTACTACCCGCTTTCGGACCGATGATTGACCTCCAAGGTTATTCCTTTTTTCATTTTTATTTTATTTTATTGTAGAATCAGCTCTCGCCAGCGGGCAGCAGGGCGGCCGTGCGGCGCATGCGTGGGGCGCCGTTCTCATACCTACCACCTTTGGCATCACTTCCTCTACCTTTTCAAATCTTAAATCATTCTTGAGGCAAATTGAAGACTTAAGTGGCAACTTTAATGAAAAATAAGGAAAACGTACTGAGTAATTGCAACACAAACACTTAATCAGTTTTAACGCGAAAAGATGCTGACGAAAGAAGAGAAGAAGCGGGCAGCTAGAGTGGAGAAAAGAAGAGCTGCTCAAGAAGGAGCAAGCGCATCAACATCTGAGCACACGAATGATAAACTTACAGAAAGTCAAGTGTATTGACTGCACGTTACCGTGCAGTGCACTGTTATTGGTTGTCATATAAATACCTGACCGGTTTCCTCCCACAGTCCAAAGACATGCAGGTTAGGTGGATTGGTGATTCTAAATTGGCCCTAGTGTGTGCTTGGTGTGTGGGTGTGTTTGTGTGTGTCCTGCGGTGGGTTGGCACCCTGCCTAGGATTGTTTCCTGCCTTGTGCCCTGTGTTGGCTGGGATTGGCTCCAGCAGACCCCCGTGACCCTGTGTTCGGATTCAACGGGTTAGAAAATGGTTGGATGGATGGATAAATACCTGATCAAAAAAAAAAAACCTTTAAGTGTATTATATTCATAGATTTTTAGGCTTATAGGGTGAGTTAGTCATTGAAAGGCACAATATAAAATAGATGCCTGATATTTAAACTATAAACATTTAAATATGCTATGTTACATTATGTTAGATTACATTAAATAAAAAGCTGATGTTCAAACAGCATCTTCAGATACATTACGTTAGATGGGGAAAAGCGCTATATTATATAAATTAATACCTTCAAAACAGCCAGTGAGTCACTGTCCAACCTGCTATATCCTAACACAGGGTCACAGGGGTCTGCTGGAGTCAATCCCAGCCAGCAAGGCAGGAACAAACCCCATTAGCCACTGCAGGGCACACCCACCCACACAACAAGCACAATTTAGAATCGCCAATCCACCTAACCTGCATGTCTTTGGACTGTGGGAGGAAACCCAAGCAGACACGGGGAGAACATGCAAACTCCACGCAGGGAGGACCCGGGAAGCGAACCTCAGGTCTCCTAACTGTGAGGCAGCAGCGCCACCATGCTGCCCACCTTCAAAACAGCATATCTTTAAATACATGATGCTAGCTGGAGAAGGGCTCTACGTTATTTACAGTGCCATGTAAAAGTCTGGGCCCCCTTTACTTAAAATGTCTGTTACATGAACTGATCACCGAAAGGCATTAACTTCATAGTGACACAGTACTTTAATATTTTAAGTAAGATCCATCCATTTTCCAACCTGCTGAATCCGAACACAGGGTCACGGGGGTCTGCTGGAGCCAATCCCAGCCAACACAGGGCACAAGGCAGGAACCAATCCTGGGCAGGGTGCCAACCCACCACAGGACACGCACACACTAGGGCCAATTTAGAATCGCCAATCCACCTAACCTGCATGTCTTTGGACTGTGGGAGGAAACCCACGCAGACACGGGGAGAACATGCAAACTCCACGCAGGGAGGACCCGGGAAGCGAACCCGTGTCTCCTAACTGCGACACAGCAGTGCTACCCACTGCGCCACCATGCCGCCTTCACAAAACATCCATCCATCCATCCATTTTCCAACCCGCTGAATCCAAACACAGGGTCACGGGGGTCTGCTGGAGCCAATCCCAGCCAACACAGGGCAGGAACCAATCCTGGGCAGGGTGCCAACCCACCGCAGGACACACACAAACACACCCACACAAGCACACACTAGGGCCAATTTGGAATCGCCAATCCACCTAACCTGCATGTCTTTGGACTGTGGGAGGAAACCGGAGCGCCCGGAGGAAACCTACGCAGACACGGGGAGAACATGCAAACTCCACGCAGGGAGGACCCGGGAAGCGAACCCAGGGCCCCAGGTCTCCCAACTGCGAGGCAGCAGCGCTACCCACTGCGCCACCGTGCCGCCTATTTTAAGTAAGATTCCATTTTTATTTCCATCATTCACAGGTACAAAAAGAAAAAAAAAAAAGAAAAGGGACTGAAGCAAAAGTCTGGGCCCCTGACATGGTCAGTACTTAATAAGACCCCCTTTGGCGAATATCACAGCCTGTAAACGCTTTTTGTAGCCCGTTAAAAGTCTTTCAGTTCTTACTTGGGGTCTCTTCACCCATTCGTCCTCCAAAAGGCTTCCAATTCTGTGAGATTCTCGGGCCGTCCTGCCTACGCTGCTCTTTTGAGAACTCCACAGATTTTCAATGACGTTTTTGTTTGGGGGGGTTGTGAAGGTAAAACCGTCAGCTTGAGCCTCTTGAGATGTTCCATTGTAGATTTGGAGGGGTGTTTCAGATTGTTATCTTGCTGTAGGACCCTTCTAACTTTTTTTTACAGATGTTATGATGTTTGCTTCCAGAATTTGCTGGTATTTATTTGAATCCATTGTTCCCTCTGCCAGTGACGTGTTCCCTGCGCCGCTGGCTGCAACACAAGTCTGATCGATCCACTTCCATGCTTAATAGCTGGAGACTCGTTCTTTTCCTGGAATTCTGCCCCCTTTTTTCTCCCTTTGCACATTTTGACCACAAAGTTCTATTTTGATCTCCTTAGTCCACAGGACTGGTTTCCAGAATGCGTCAGACTTGTTTAGATGTTGTGGCAGACGGCTGGGGATCCTGCCCAGCCGGGACGCCGGGAAGGTGGGAGGACTGGGAGAGGGACAAGACCTCCCCTGGGACATAAGAGGGCAGCGGCCTTGGTTTCCATGGGGGCCACAGGATCAGAACTTGGAAGTTCAACCCTGTTGGGGCATGTGGCCACCACCAGGGGGCGCCCAGATTATTACAGAGCCCTGGACTGCAGCACTTCCGCCACACCAGAAGTTGCTGCCAGAAGATCGTCACGGAGCACCTGGAGTACATCCGGGGGATTATTAAAGGGGTCGACTCACTCCATTAGAGGAACCAGAGTCGGGAGCTTGTGAGGAGAGGAGTAGAGGCGGCAGAAGAATAGAGGAAAGAGAAAAGAAAGAAGGGACTGTGCACAATTTATAGCTGTTTAGTGCATTGTGTGGTGCTGTGAAACCATAAATGAAATTAAATCTGTGTGATTTTGGACAATTGTGGTGTGTCTGTCTATCTATGTAAAAAGGCTGAACCTCCACAATGTTCATTTGCAAACTTTAGGTGCTGAGGACACAGGAAAGGTTTTCTTCTGCTGACTCTACCTTGATTTTGGTCATCCTAAGGTTTTCCTGATGTCTCCAATGGTTTGATTCTTCTTTTGCAGCCTCATGATGGCTTCTTTGACTTCCACTCGCACAGCCCTTGTCCTTGTGTTGAACAACGGCAGCTATAGACTCCAAAAGGTAGAAGCAGGCTGAGGTATCTTATGAAGCCATGGAACCCACCTGAGGAATCACAAATGCCTGCGACACCAATTACCACAAAGATTATGGTGCCCTGAAATTGGGGGCCATGCAGAAGAAGTCAGTCATATTTTTCACAGGGTCATTTTTGGGGGTTACTGGAGCCAATCCCATGAGCTAGCATAGCGTGCAAGACAGGAGAAACCCTGGACAGGGCACCAGTCCATCACAGGGCAGTCACACACACAACCACACACTAGGGTCAATTCAGTATTTCTAGTCCACCTAACCTGCATGTCTTTGAAAGGAAACCAGAGCCACCAGAAGAAACCCACATAGACCCGGGGAGAACATGCAGACACCACGCAGAAAGGACCCAGATTGCAAACCCCGGTCTCCTTACCGCGATGCAGCAGTGCTACCACTGCACTACCCTGTAGAAAAAGTATGTCATCGAAATGTATGCAAATCCCCTTAAACAAAGACTGGAACTGTCCACTTTAATCACATTTAAATTGTTTGATTTGTAAGTTTAAACTGTGGAGCAGAGGGGGACATCAAGGAAAAATGTGTTTTTGTCTCAAACGTTATGGAGGACACTCTATATACAGTGTGGCACGCGGCTGGCATCCATGCCCAGCCGGGATGTCCAATGCACTGTATGTGCAGGGGGAGCAGCCCTGGATGGTGCAATACCCCCCGCTGGACGCTAGATGGCCGCCCCCCTGGGTTGGAGAGTTGCCTCAGGCTCCTGCAGGGCTCCATGGGAGTTGGAGTTGGATGCAGCCCTGTTGGGTCCCGCAGGCCCCGCCAGGGGGTGCTGTTGCTGGGACTCCTGCGGCTATGTGGGCCACATATGCACCACACCCGGAAGTGCAGCCGGAACAAGCCAATCAAGCACCTGGAGCACTTCTGGGTGAATTATAAAAGGGGCCAGCAGCCACCACTCGAGAGCCAGAGTCGGTAGGTGGAGGACGAAGCTAGACGGGAGGAGTGGTGGTGCCAGAGGAGTGTTTGTCTTGTCTTGAGTGCTTTTGGGACTGCGTATTGCCTGTGGGGTTGACGTGGCCCACAGGTGAAGAAAAATACAAATCTTTGTGCTTTTACACATGCCTCAGTGTGAGTCTGTGTCGGGTCGGGTGCAATATAGTGCCTTATTACTACAACAGAGTAAAACACAAAGAGAACAAAGTAGAAATTGATTAAACACAAATGGAAACCAACAATAATCTGTCCATTAATTAACTGATCAGCTATGGCCAGTTGACAATGGAGGAACTTAAAATTATAAAAGAGAAAGTTAAAAAGAAAGTCACAGTCTTGGAGAACCTCAACCAACTGGCTACCTACCCCCCCGGCTGGTCATTTTATAGTGGAGTCTGTGCTGGCCACCCAAACAGATGAGAGAATCTTTCCATCGGATAATTCCAACGCTCCTTTATCTGAGAAGACTTTTCAATCTGCAGGAGAACAGCCTGGCAGCAGAACAATGGCACCAAGTGTCCCATTGGGATACCGAGAAGAGAAACTTAAAAGAGCAGGTTTAGTTACAGTTTTTAAACATTGTGATATTTACATTTCAATACAAGTGACTAACAAACAGAGGTGCAGTGTGCATTGCTAAACAGCAGCTCTACTCAGGGTATGCTAAACTGAAGTTGCGATTCTTCATCCTGGGTTTAAAGCTGAGACTGAAGGGTCATCTCTTATTGTAATGGGCAGACCATACCACCACTTCGGGACCCTGAAACTAAAAGCTTGAGCTCTCACTGTTGTTTTATTAATCTTTGGAGGGATGACATCTTGAGAGCTCAATTTGCGCTCTGGTTTGAAGATAATGATAAGTTCAGATAAGTAGGCCTTGGGCATTAAAGTGTTTATAAGTTAGACTAGCGGTTCTCAAACTGTGGGGTGCACCCCGAAGTAACAAAAAAGGGGGCGTGAATGTTGCCATATGTGGCGTAATTTCGCTATTCGTAGGAAAATTTTAAACTTGTAGTTGTGTATCGGCAGCAAAAAATATAGGAATCGATTTTATTAGGGTTTCAAAAAAATGTGATTAAAACTGTTATGAAAACTCGGGTCGCAAATACTTAAAGGTTGAGAAATGCTGAGTTAGACAGAGGATTTTGAAATTAGCCCTAAACTTATCTGGAAACAAGTGTAAGGGAATGAGAGCTGGAGTTATGTGTTCGGACTTTCTAGTTCTTGTAATGATTCTTGCAGCAGCATTTTGGGTTAACTGAAAGCTGCATAAAAAATGATTTGAGCCATCAGTGAAAAACACATATTCTTTCTCATAATCTAAATGAACAAAAATGCAGGTTTGTCATCTGGAAAATAATAAATTCTCCCCCACATTTATCAGCACTTCAAATCCATCGAATTAGAATCAGGTGTTCCAGATGAGGTATCAATGATTAGAATCTCCTTAGGGAGTCTGCAGCCGTACATGACTGTTTGATTTAAACCTCAGATTCTGAGGGTTTGGTGTTTTCTTTGCCATTGACATATGCGGTGTCATCATGCCAAGATCAAAAGACCTCTCTGAGGAAGAAGGTGGTGGATGCCTAGAAGTCTGGCAGGGGATTTTAAAATATCATCACATTGTTTGAAATCAATTATTTCACCATAAGGAAAATCATCTACACATAATGGCAAACTCAAACGTCTGCTAATTTGTCCAGGACTGCCCACTCCAGTAATTTCTGACCAAGAGCTGAATGTTTGATACTAAACGGAGTCTCCAAGAACCTCAAAATTTCATTGTGGGATCTGCAGGTAACCCTTGCAAAAGTTGGTGTCACTGAGCATGCATCTACAATCAGAAAGAGATTGAATACATTTGATGTGTATTTGAGGAAAAGCCTCTGCTGTCCAAGAAGAACAAGATGACAATTTGATATTGAACATCTAGGCATAGCCCAGGCCTTCTGGAACAATGTGCCCTGGACAGGTGAATCAAAGATTGAGTTGTTTGACCACAGTAACAGTAGACATGTCTGATATCATTTCAGGAGAAGAACTACATACCAACTGTGAAGACTGGTGGTGGAGAACTTTTGGTTTGGGGCTGCTTAGCTGCACTCAAGGGCTGGGCAGCTTGCGGTTATTGGAGTCAGCTATGAATTCTGCGTCATATTAAAGAGTGCAGGAGGAGAATGAAGTTGATCCAGAAATTAACCTTCCAACACGATAATGAGCTGAAGCACACTGGAAAATATACCAAGGAATGGCTCAAGAAGAAGAAATGGAGAGTTATGGACTGGCCAAGTCCAAGCCCTGGTTTGAATCCCACTGAAATGTTGAGATGGACAGGACGTGCAAGAAAACTCACAAATGTCTTGACACTGAGGGTATTTTGCTTGTAGCAGAGGGCAAAAATACCACTGAGTCGATGTCAGAGACTGATGGGCAATTATACAAAACACCTACATGAAATAATTTCTACTAAAGGGGGCAATGTCATCTTCTCTGGACAGGGGGGTCTTACTTTTTTCACATTAGATCATTACATCTCTTGATATTTTGGTTCAATCTTTAAAATCCTTAATCCTTAAAATACGCAATCCCTAGGACATATATTTTAAAGGGAACAAGAGGCAGCACACAGCACATAAAATGTAGCAACTGTTACACAATAAATGATTGAAAAGGCAAATTTCCCCTGTATTTTTATTCAAGTGTATCCCCTTTACTTGTAGGGACTGTTTGCCTGTTCAAATATGTTGAAAAATGCAGCCTTTTCCATGGGGTGTACTTACTTTTTCACATGACTGTATTATGTTGCTGAAAAGGCAGAAGTCTCCAATCCACCACCCTTAGTAAATGAGAAATGCAAATCTGTCGGAGTCAGCTGCTGCCACATTAGTGTTTTTCTTGAAGAAATTGCCATCCCAGCAGGCTCTGGGGCATACTGGGACATCTATGGCCAGACCTAAGAGAGACGCTGCTCAGGTGTGCACAGGCAGTAAGAAGGAGCTGAGCCATGTTAAGCAGTTGGCGATAAATCTGTCATGAGTGGTGTGGCTTAAGGGGTCTGTGGGATTAAGCACTTGACCAGCAGTGTTTACCGTGCCTGCTCCACTGTTTAAGTCCATCAGTCTGGATGTGCGGCCGCTGGCACCTCTTAGGAAGTTTCCTGGCTTTGATTGGCTGATGGAGTTGCAAAAAGTGAGTAGAGATGGTGCTGCCTGTGATCCCCAAGTGAGCAAACAGAATGTGAACGTGTAGACAGTGGATGTGGCAGATTAAAAGGAACTATGGAAGTTTAGAATAGTGGTGGCTACAGTATTGGAAGGTGGCTGAAGAAGAAGATGGTGGTTACGACATGGGAGTAACAAACAATGCATAACTCAAAATGGTGGTGTTGTGATTACTCACACAAAATGGCCAAAGTGGTTTGATGCCTCCAGAAATAAGCTAGTGTCACGTGTCTGTGGGTCAACCTCAGGGCTCCTCTAAGGTGTAAGAGAGGAGGTCCTGTCACTAATTGTGCCCTCAACCAATACCATCCACAGTTCCGTGAAGATGCCAGGTGAGGGCACCTGACCCTGCCCTTTCTGGTCTCCCACCTTTAAGTCACAGGGTCGACAGAAAGAGAAGTCACTGAGGAGCTCCTGTGTGATTGACCTAAAAGATACAGAACCTGATGCCTGAATGTGGCTGCTTTTTTTGTTTTAGTTTATTTCACTGCCTCCGTGCCATTGAGCGCTTGTAATTTTCTTTTTTGTATTTTATTTGATGACTGGGTTTAGCGCACTAATATTTACTGAATAGGACTTGTGATTTCTCACTCGACCACACCAGGAAGCTCCACCAGCCTGCCCAGGAATGGTGCACACAGAAATCTTCATAATTCACAAAGGAAAGGGTATAAACTCTGAAGAAAAGACTTTTGGCTTAAGCACAAAACAATCCCAAGAAATTGTTGTAAATAAATATATTTATTTAACAAGAAACTCAACAAAAAGTGTTGCCAACTGACTATCCAAAAACAACAAATCTTGAAACACAATCCTTAAATCAGTTGCAAATTAGTCAAAATAGAGCGAAAATACAAAGACGAAAGCAACATTTACAAAAATGACCAAACTCCACCAGAGCACAAGCAAAATGAACGGCCACGGGACTTCACTTCGCAGTTTGCCTTTATTGTCTGGAGGCGGTCCCTTAATGGTGATTGACAGGTGGCCCTGCCTCTTGGGGATCCACCCACAATGTACACACAACATGAGAGAATTGAATAACCTGCACGGAGACTAAATGATACCCAGATGGAATACAATTAACAGAAAATATTCAATTAGAAAAATAATAAATGAATAGAAACAGAACAATAAGTTAGAAAATATATGTGCCACTTAAAACGGCACCCTTGGCAGCCATCTGTGTCACCTAACAGATTGATGGGCTCTGTGTCATTCATTCTTACACATGAAATTCAAATCCTGGCCAATTAAATCCCCTGGGATTCAATGTTGTATAACATTAAATGTGATAACTTTCATGGGGGTGAAGATGAAATGTTTACAGTGTTTACAACTTCAGTGCCAAAAACGAACTCACGTCTTGGAGCAGTGAGACTGCACTGCTGGCCACTTTGACATGAAATGTATAAATGCAGAAATAATGAAGATGCTCTTCCTACACAGCCGACCATCTCGTGTTTGTTTGGTTGCAAATCGAGTGCCTCATTCCCAGCTAATTTCTAGGAAGCGCAGCCATTTGTCATACTGTTCCGAGGTCAGCGTTATTTTTGGCTGATGGGAAGCCACTGACACAAGGGCATGGACTCTTTGCTCTAAGCTGCTGACTCAGTTCCTTTAGGACAATGCTCAGCACTGCCATCGCGTGACTTGAAGCAAAGCGATAAGAGTTTCTTCAAAGTTTCCAGAAATTCAACAGGAATCTTTTTTTTTATTTTCCTAATGGCAGGATTCCCAGCTTTAGCTGAAAGTAAAACAGAACAGGCTGAGAGGCAGGACGTCCTGCTTGCTGGAGAGCAAAGTCCTAGGGTTTAAGCAGGACTAGCAAAGGGTCATCCATGAAGCGCTGGCTGTGCATAACTCTCTCGCTCTCTCTCTCTCTCTTTCTCTTTCTCTCTCTCTCTCTCTCTCTTTATATATATATATATATATATATATATATATATATATATATATATATATATATATATATATATATATATATATGTATATATATATATATATATATATTTGCAGTTGGAGATCCACGAAGGGAGAAAAAACAAATCACGTATCATAAAATAGTTTTATTCCTGAGCTTTCAACCCCTATCAGGGGTCTTCATCAGAGGATAATGCTTAGACTTACAAGAATCAAAGGCAATATATAGCAACACATTCAGTATATGGAGGTGACTAAGTCAGTATGATCAATGTGGGTTGTATAGTTTAATCATTGTGTATATGTCCTTCTTAAGTTGGCATATGCTGGATTTATGTCCAAGTGTCTGTTGATGGCGTTTTCATCTGATAGCCAAGACTCGGCCAACTCTCTGGCGCTTTTTGTACTGGCCTTAAATTTTACTTTTACGTTGTCCCAGTTGAATATGTGTCCTGTCGATTTAGTATGTGCATATATCAATGCATATATATATATATATATATATACTGTGGCAAGTGGCTGGGGGTGGCACCCAGCCGGGATGCCCGGAAGGACCAGAGGAGTAATTACGCTTTCTCCAGACCACGAGGGGGCGACCGCCCTGGTGGCTTTGGGGACCATGGGAACTGAACCCTATAGGGGCCCGTGGTCACCACCAGGGGGCGCCCAGATGCCTGAAAAGCCCTGGTCCTCAGCACTTCCGCCACACCTGGAAGTGCTGGGAGGAAGAAGACCAGGGACACCCAGAGTGCTTCCGGGTGCACGGCCGGTACTTCCGCCACACTGGGGAGTGCCGGCGGAGGTTAATCAGGAGGCACCTGGAGCACATCCGGGTGATTATAAAAGGGGCCACCTCTCTCCGTTCAGGGACTTGAGTCGGGAGCGGAGAAGGATGGAGCTCAGGAGGAGAGGAAAGGAGATGGCCTGAAAAAAGAGAGGAATTTTGGATAGGCCTAGACTTGGGGGGAGTTTTGGGGTTGTGCGCTTCACTGTATATAGTATTTATAAATAAAGCGTGTGTTGGGTGACTTATAATGATGTCTGCCTGTCTGTGTCCGGGCTGCTTTCCACAATATATATACAGCAGGGAAAATAAGTATTGATAATGTCAACGTTTTTCTCAGTATATAGCAGGGGTGTCGAACTCCAGGCCTGGAGGGCCGCAGTGGCTGCTGGTTTTCATTCTGACCCTTTTCCTAATCAGTTTTCACTGCTAATTAACTTTTCCCTTCATTTTAACAGCCCTGTTTTGAAGGATTCAGTCCTCTGAATTTATTCTTGTCTTCATTAAATGACAGCCAAACAGAAACGAGCCAACAGATGATCAGCTAAACTGGGATTTCAAACTCCAACCAATTTCACTCCAACCAATCTCTTAATGAGAAACTAATTCTTGTTGTTAAGTAAGCCCGTTATTTAATTCCATGGCTTGTTGTTGCTCTCATTCTGCCACAGCAGACATTTCCAAAACCTTCAAAATGTTTTGGTGACCTGAGATATCAGCCTTTAGTTTCAGATATTGAGTGATGGGCACAGGTGAGCTGGTAATGAGGCGGCTTGTTTTGTGTCTCATTATTGTTTGGCTGCTAATTAAGGAAAAAGGAACAACTAAGTGGCCAGAGTCACATCATTTAAAACTAAAGCAAATGAAGTTAATTAGCAGCAAAAACTGGTCACTAATGAAGAAGATGGTTAGAATGAAAACCTGCAGCCACTGTGGCCCTCCAGGACTGGAGTTCGACACCTGTAGTATATAGTGTATATTTCTAATGGGGCTATTGACATGAAATTTTCACCAGATGTCGGCAACCGCCCAAGTAATCCACACATACAAAGAAATCAAAACAAATAAGTCCATAAATTAAGTTATGTGTAATAAAGTGGAATGACACAGGAACAGACACAAAGAACAGGAGGTGCAAAAAGGCCAGGAAAGCCAAGAAAGCAGCTGAAGTCTGTCAGTCCTGATAGCCCCCCGTCAGTGCAAATGAATATCAGCTGCTTTAGTCCTAATTGATGGCCTGTAAAAAGGTTTCTCATTCCCAAGCTGTCACACAAGAAGCATCTCATGATGGGGAAAAGCAAAGAGCTCTCTCAAGACCTTCACAACCTTATTGGTGACAGACGTATTTCTAAACTTCTGAATGTTCCAGTGGACACCGTTGAGGCCATAATCCGCAAGTGGAAAGAACATCATGTCACCATAAACCGGCCACCACCAGCTGCTCCTCGCAAGATTTCTAACTGAGGAGTCAAAAGAAGAATCAGAAGAGGCAAGGACCACTCCCTGGAATTAGCAGGTCCAGTTGTTTCAAAGAAAGCAAGAAGTAATGCACTCCACCGTCATGACCTCTATTGCACACTCACCACGTAAGACTCCACTGCTGAAGATAAACCTTGTTGAAGCTCGTTTAAGGTTTACTACACAACATTTGGAGAAGCCAATGAAATCCTGTGACAATAGAGCCTGGTCAGAGGAGACCAAAATTGAACTCTCTGGATGTATTTGCACACCCCATGTTTGGAGGAGAAATGACACTGCACATCACCCCAAAAACACCACACCAACAGTGAAGTTTGGAGGTGGGAACATCATGGTGTGGGGCTGGCAGACTTCATAGAATTGAAGGATGGATGAATGGAGAAAGGCGTCACGGTGGGGCAGTGGTAGCGCTGCTGCCTCGCAGTTAGGAGACATGGGTTCGCTTCCCGGGTCCTCCCTGCGTGGAGTTTGCATGTTCTCCCCATGTCTGTGTGGGTTTCCTCCGAGCGCTCTGGTTTCCTCCCATAGTCAAAAGACATGCAGGTTAGGTGGATTGGCGATTCTAAATTGGCCCTAGTGTGTGCTTGGTGTGTGTGTGTGTTTGTGTGTGTCCTGCAGTGGATTGGCACCCTGCCCGGGATTGGTTCCTGCCTTGTGCCCTGTGTTGGCTGGGATTGGCTCCAACAGACCCCCGTGACCCTGTGTTCGGATTCAGCGGGTTGGAAAATGGATGGATGGATGAATGGAGAGATGTAGCGGGACATTCTTGAGCAGAATCTGCTGCCATCTACCAGGATGCTGAAGCCATTTTGTAACAGCCAACCCCTTACCTAGCCAGTAGCTACACTTCCAAGACCTGTGGCCTTGATAAATCACTGAGGCTAATCTATAAATACCAAGCCGTACCTCTAACAAATAAAATTTTCCCCACAATCGATGGTTTAAACATAAGCACAAAAAAGCAGATGTGTCAAATATGTGAATATATTAAATGGAACACAACAAAACACTACTGCACATTCCCCACGTAGAAAAATTATATATGTATATCCCTCCACCAAAGCAGCAATGTGACAACACCATATATATACATAATAACAAACCCTCCCTTGTCCCAGTAACATATAACAAACACAAGACACGAATAACAATGAATGAATACGGAAAATGCTAATGATAGTGAACTTGAGTCCGAGTATACAACTGTCCTGAATGCGGATGACTGGTCAACAGATAAGTGATGTGTTTGAGCAACCTCACCGTGAATCCTTGGCATATGGTGGATGATGTAGTCCAACCCCAGGGTCTCTGGTGATGATTGATTTGAAGTAAGTCCGGCGGAATGAAAAACAAACTGGTTACAAAAGCGCGATGTGGAAAACAGCAAGTAAAGTTGGATCGTTGTCATGAAAATGTAATCTCCATCTTTCTCCTCCCTCTACTCTGTTCTCTCCTGATTGTTTATATAGTCCTGAGCCAGATGTAATTGATTGATTATAAACAGGTGCTTTCCATTTTGAGGCTGTGGTCTCCCTCCATCATCCATCCCCCCTGAAATTACGGGGACGACATTCACTGACGCACACATTAAACGGGACGATGGAAACAAAACGCACTCAGTACAAATATTGAAAAACACTATTACTATGTAGCACCGCTACAATTTCAGCAAGACAAGGACCCCAAACACACAGCTAAGGAAACTCTCAGTTGGTGTCAGAGAATAAAGAAAATAAAGAAGCTGCTAGAATGGCCCAGTCAATCACCCGACTTGAATCCAATTGAAAATCTAGGGAATGAAATGAAGATCAGAGTTCATAGAAGAGACCCCCAGAACCTTCCAGATTTAAAGACAGTTTGTGTGGAAGAACAGGCCAACATCACTCCTGAGCAATGCATGGGACTCGTTTCTCCATGCAGGAGGCGTCTTGAAGCTGTCATCACCAACAAAAGCTTTTCTACTAAGTATTCAATACATTTCAGTAAGTGTGTTCAATACTTATTCCCTGTGTCATTCCACTTTATTCCACATAACTTAATTGTTTGTTTTGATTTCTTTGTATGTGTGGATTACTTGGGTTGTTACCAACATCGGGTGAAAATTTCAAGTCAATAGCCCCATTAGAAATATATTTACTGAGAAAATTGTTCACATGTTCAATACTTATATTCCCCGCTGTATATATAAAATCACCTCCATTCAGCAGGTCCAATGTATGGGTGGATATCATTGAAACAGTGAGAATGGAGCCTGGCTGACAAACAAGCCTACTCCTGTTGTCCTCTGAAGTGGACCCCCAGAGCTTTTATTATTGACTATCACAAAACTAAGGACTATTTACATGACCTGCCCATTTTCTGAAAAATGTTAAGAATGTAGGAAGCCATTGTGCTCAAGTATGTAAAAAAAAAAATTAAGTGGACGTTTGACATTTGTGAACTCGTAGTACTCAATGTGAACCTAAATTCTTTGGCTGTTTCTTTTTAAGTTTGAATCTTCTCCGCTGTACCATAAACAAACAACTTTTATGTTATATAACGTTTGCTGTTCAAAGGTTCACAAGCTTTACATTTCTTGGAGTCACCCTCACTGATGATCTAAGGCAGACATAGCGCCTTTCGTCTCTCATCAAGAAGGCTCACTGATGCTTTATCTGCCTCAGATATCTGCTTCTTTATTTGTTCTCATGAACTACTACAGGTGAGTGGTGAGAGTGGCACAGAATATTACTGGCACCCAGCTGACTTTTGTTCAGGGCACAGTCAGGACCCCCAATGCTACAGCTGAGAACATTAGAAAACCTATGATGAGAACTGGCCATTCAGTCTAACAAGCTTGTCCATTTGCTTCAACTAGATTGTCCAACATAACATCAAGTCGAGACTTCAAGGTCCCTAAGGTCTTACTCTCCACCACACTGCTTGGTCACTCATTCCATGTGTCTGTGTTCCTTTGCATGAAGAAAAAACTTTTGTGAGAAATTTGACCTTAACAAGTTTCCAACCATGTCCCTGTGTTCTTCTTGCAGAATCGCTTATAAAGTAACAACTCATTTCATGATTTTAAACACTTCAGTACAAATAGGAAAAGGCATTAGGCCACAGCACCAGCCCCTGGTTGGGAGTGTAATTACATTTACATGAGCCTTGAAGCGCACCAGGTGCACGTGTTTGACAATTATTACTGTCCCTTAATATTCCTGGGCAGAGTGGTGGCTCTGAGGCTAGGGATCTGCACTGGCAATCGGAAGGTTGCTGGTTTAAATCCCGTAAATGCCAAAAGGGACACTGCTCTGTTGGGACCTTGAGCAAGACCCTTAACCTGCAATTACTCCATCTTGGGTATGACGTTAATCTGCATCCAGTCCTGCATGGAGGCCCTCCAACCTCGGGGTGGGTGGCAGAATTGTCACTCCAGTCACCATAAAAAACCTCCCACTGGTTCCACTCCATCTGAACTAATGTGGTGCTGAGGTGTCACCCATTGCATGGCAGCACTCAGGTCCTAATCTGGTTGGTTTGTCATATGGTAGGTGCATTAGGTGCTCCTAACCTCCTCTCTTTATATTTATCTCAGAGCACAGTCATAGGAGTTGAGCAACTAAGCATTTCACTACATGCTGTACTGCATGGGTAATTTGTATGTGACAAATAAAATTTGATTTGATTTCTGCTGGAAAGATACAATTAAAAAAACTGCACAAAGCAACCACTGAGCACAATGTACGGACGGCAGCATGTATCAAGTTAACATCGGATAGTCCGTTACTGTTCATTTTGGTGTTGTCCACTTTTACCTTCCTAATATTCAGTCAGGCTAGTCAGGGCTCATCTCCCCCATTCATAATATCATCTACAGATGTATTAGTAATAGTAGTAGTAGCTTTTTATTGTCATTTCAACCATATACACTTCTCAACAGTGTTCAGATGCCATTAAGAAGGCTAACAGAATGTCAGGTTATATAGTGCCTTGATGTGTGGAGTACAAGTCACAGGAGGTTCTGCCCAAGCTTTATAACACACTGGTGAGGCCTCATCTGGAGTCCAGTGTGCAGTTTGGGTCTCCAGGCTACAAAAAGGACATAACAGCACAAGAAAAGGTCCAGAGAAGAGCGACTAGGCTGATTCGGGACTACAGGGGAAAGATTGAAGCAGTTGAGACCTTTAACCATTTAATGTCAGTAAATGTAATGTATTACACATAGGAAATCAAAATGTGAGGGTTGAATACACAATGGGAGGTTTGAAAATCAAGAGTATGCATTTTGAGAAAGATTTAGGAGTCGCAGTGGACTCTATGCTATGAACTGCCAGACAGTGTTCAAAAACCACTAAGAAGGCTAACAGAATGTCAGGTTATATAGCGCCTTGATGTGTGGAGTACAAGTAACAGGAGGTTCTGCTCAAGCTTTATAACACAGTGGTGAGGCTTCATCTGGAGTCATGTGTGCAGTTTGGGTCTCCAGGCTACAAAAAGGACATAACAGCTCTAGAGAAGGTCCAGAGAAGAGTAACTAGGCTGATCCAGGGCTACAGGGGATGGGTTATGAGGAAAGATTAAAGGAGTTGAAATGTTTAACTGTTTATTATAAGTAAATGTAAAGTATTACACATATGAAGAAAAAAATTAGATTGGAATATACAATGGCAGGTCTACAATTTGAAAGTACATCATATGTTAAGGATAAAGAAGTCATTGTGAACTCATAACTATCAACTGCCAGCCAGTGTTCAGAAGCCATTAAGAAGGCTAGCAGAATGTCAGGTTATATAGCGCCTTGATGCGTGGAGTACAAGTCACAGGAGGTTCTACTCAAGCTTTATAACACATTGGTGAGGCCTTATCTGGAGTCCTGGGTGCAGTTTGGGTCTCCAGGCTACAAAAAGGACATAGCAGCACAAGAAAAGGTCCAGAGAAGAGCGACGAGGCTGATTCGGGACTACAGGGGAAAGATTGAAGGAGTTGAGACCTTTAACCATTTAATGTCAGTAAATGTAATGTATTACACATAGGAAATCAAAATGTGAGGGTTGAATACACAATGGGAGGTTTGAAAATCAAAAGTCCACCTTATGAGAAGGATTTAGGAGTCATAGTGGACTCCACACTATGAACTTCCTGACAGTGTTCAGAAGGCATTAAGAAGGCTAACAGAAAGTCAGGTTATATAGCGCCTTGATGTGTGGAGTACAAGTCACAGGAGGTTCTGCTCAAGCTTTATAACACACTGGTGAGACCTCATATTGAGTCCTGTGCGCAGTTTGGGTCTCCAGGCTACAAAAAGGACATAGCAGCACTAGAAAAGGTCCAGAGAAGAGCGACTAGGCTGATTCAGGGCTACAGGGGATGAGTTATGAGGAAAGATTAAAAGAGCTGAGCCTTCACAGAGATGAAGAGGAGACCTGACTGAAGTGTTTAAAATTATGAAGGGAATTACTCCAGTGGATCGAGACAGTTATTCTAAAATGAGTTCATCAAGAACACATGGACACAGTTGGAAACTTATGAAGGTAAATTTCACACAAACATTAGGAAGTTTTTCTTTACACATAGAACAATAGACACTTGGAATAAATGACCAAGTAGTGTGGTAGACAGTCAGACTTTAGGGACTTTCAAAACCCGACTTGATGTTTTTTTGGAAGAAATAAGTGGATGGGCCTGGCAAGCTTTGTTGGGCTGAATGGCCTGTTCTCATCCAGACTGTTCTAATACAGTTAGTACAGTGCACAGTGAAACAAAGCAACATTCCTACTTGATTACAGTGCAACATAGAACACGGGACTACAGGAAAAACTACCCATTTTAACACAAAGTGCAAATGTGCAAGCACTTCAGGACAGTGGAAAGACCAAAGCCTGACAGGGCTTAGAAGGAGCAGCTGTAAACATGACATTGGAAGTAGGAAGAAAGCAACAGTATGATAACAAATATAGTAATAAATCTAGTTAAGTGAGAGTGTGTATATGTGTTATTAGTCTAGTCCAGTGGTCCCCAACTCTAGTCCTGGAGGGCTGCAGTGGCTGTAGGTTTTCATTCTAACCCTTTCCTTAATTGGTGACCATGGGACCACAAAGCTCTACAGCGTGTGGTAAAATCAGCACAAAATGTCATTGGACCAGAACTCCCTGCACTAGTGGAGGTCTATAACACCAGAGTTCTCAGGAGGGTCCATAACAGTATTAATGACTTACAAACCACCTGGGATTCCAGGAGCGCACCCCGCCTTGGCCCGACCCACACACACACAAAAATAACTAACATATTAAATGGAAAATCCAATGCAAACAACAACAATCAGACAGACCTTCCCTTTCCCCTACAGTGATACAATTTTAAAATAACAATGAAATATGACAGTAAACACTCAAAACAATGTCCTTATATCATATGTCCTAATTTTCACAAACTGTACATACTGCTACCATCCGGAAGATGCTAAAAAGAGCACAGCAGGGGGAACAACAAGGCTGAAAGACAGTTTTCTCTCTTATGCCATTAGGCTTGTAAATAAAACCTATCCATTGCTCCTCCATGCAGCACTGCAGGCCAGCGTGTCTCTGGAGGACGGAAGGCCATCTTGAGAGTCCATATATCTGCAGAGCTTACACTGAATCATTTATTTATTTTCACTTGTACTTTTACTTCTGTTTGCTTCTGTTTATTGTTGTGTATTCCTGTCTCTTGTTGTGTATTCTTGCTTATTGCTGGATTACTCGCAGAATAAGATTTTCATTGTACTGAGTACATATGACATTAAAGTTGAAGTTATGGACGTGATGTGATTCATTTGAAGTAAATTCTTCTAATAAACAAATAAAGCGTATGAAGTGTTACTTCAGTTACCGTTCACGGTGTATATCACCATTTTGGATTGACATCATAATCTGAAGTTGGAACAAACTCGGACTTTACAGACCAGGCCTAAGTCTGTGAGTACTGACTCTGAGTCTGGGGTGCGTTTTCTTTGCATTTTCGGAATCGAGGTTCAGGAGTTCAGAGTTTTAGTTGAACTGAGCATAAGACCCCCATAGCCCCCGGGGTGAATTAAGTCCTTATCAGAGAGTTGATTGTACTTTTAACACTACAGCTTACAGATACTCGATAGTTTAATGTTGTAAAGTAATTCCCCCTCTTCTGTTCAGTTCACAGAGACTCAACTGTTTCATCAAGCGTGTCTTGGACGCTTGGAGTCTACAACATCATGTGGGAGTGAGGGTGGGGGGTCATTTTGCCTTGCAGAGACTTGATCGTTTCATCATGTCTTTTGTTAAAAGGTGCCCTGCCGTCACGGGCCACTGGGCGTGTAACCACAACACCCTGATGGCAGATCCACCTCTGGGCTATTTAGCCCAACAAAGCTCAACAATCCTACCCACCTAATTCTTCCAAAATAACATCAAACCAAGTTTTAATTTTCCATGGTTTCCTACTGTTCACCACACTACTTGGTCACTTATGTACGTATAGCTGTTTGTGTGAAGAAAAAACTTCCAAACGAAATTTATCCCTTGAACAGGTTTCCAATTGTAAGCCAGTGTTATTGTTGAACTCATTTTAAAGTATCAGAATGGATGCACTGGACTAATTCCTTTTATAATTTTGGAAAAGATCCAGAGGGGACAACTCTTTCTTCAAGAGCTGAACAAGGAATTGGGAAGAACTGAAATCCAAAGGAGAAAACACATCCCAGTCACCACAGGGTCTGCAGGATTCAGGAGGAGGGTGTGGGGGCCACAGGACCAGCAGTTGCAGAACCTGAAGCAAATGTGAGTGATGTTGCCTGTATATATATCTAAATCTACTCTCTATGTATAAAATCCTAAGCCGAAAAAAGTGCAACGATTTTTATGTCACGTTTTTTGTCACACTTTAAATCAGGCTTATTTTAAAACCTACATATACATGTTTGGTATCATTCTTTTCAGAATTTACAAGTAAGCCTGCGATTCGCTAGCGAATCGGAAATCCAAGAATGGCAATTAGTTTCTGTTCCGTCCGATATCTGGATGGATGACATATCATGGAGGGTGGGTGCGTCTGGGGAAATGTCATTTAACTACATAAGCATATCTGTAGTAAAGCGGTCTCGTTTTGTGGAGACGTGATTCCGTTGCCTTTGTTGACACTGACTGTTGGCAGAGTGGAGCACAGCAAGTTCAGTGTACAGGTTGTGGTGTTCGTGTGCCAGCCACTGAGTCTGGGAAGCCGCTGGGTTAGAGTCTGTGACTGCTATGTGATCTATATTACTGGCACAGTGGATTAGAGCAAGTGTAGCTCACAGGTTGTGTTGTTTGGGCGCCACCTACTGACTCTGGGAAACCGCTGCGTTTTGGGAAGCCGCTGCGTTTGACTCTGGGACGGGCGCCACGGCGCATTACGTTGTGTTATTTGGGCGCCACCTACTGACTCCGGGAACCCGCCGTGTTTTGGGAAGTCGCTGCGTTTGACTCTGGACTCTGGGGCGGGCACCAAACTGAATGACCATTATGTGATCAACATTACTGGCACGGTGGATTAGAGCAAGTCTAGTTTACAGGTGGCGGGCTCGTTGCAGTGTGGCAGTGCGCGTGACATCTGGTTTACAACCTTCTCGTTTCTGTGTTTTCTGTGGCTGTCTCTGTGGCAGGCTCGTTGCAGTGTGGCAGTGCGTGTGTGCCTCGATGCGCCCTGCGCCCAGCGCCCATATCCGGTTTACAACCTTCGGTTAGTAATATGGATCAAACTTCAATGTGATGTTGCTAGATTTTCAGATTCTAATTCTGTTTTTAAATTATGAACTAAAATATCAAGAAAATTGTGGTTTATAAGAATGTCAGTTAAATGAATGTATCGTTTATTTAGTCTCTTATAAATACTCATCGAGCATAGTGGACCTCAGTTTAATGGGAATACTCCAATCGGTAAGAGAGTAAATATTTTATTCTCATTTCATGATTTTTACTCCATTAAATAATAATTAATTTTTCTTTTACATATTTATAGAATTTTGTGATTTTGACTCCAATAAATAATTATTTTTCTTTTGTACATTTACAGATTTTACTAATATTCTGGCCGCAACTGGGGATTGGACGCCAAAAGCACCAGGGGGGCTTTCCCCCTAATTTTTGCTATATATTGCCTTTGATTCTTGTAAATCTAAGCATCATCCTCTGATGAAGGCCCCTGGCAGGGGCTGAAAGCTTAGGAATAAAAACAACTTTATGATACGTGATTCATTTTTCTCCCTTTGTGGATCTCCAGCTGTTAATATGCAAACCATATCACAGACCTTCACTTCCATATATATATTGTGTTGTGATAAAGGCACTATATATGGGCCAGACCTGACACAGACTGACAACGGAGGCACGTTAAAATCAACTAAAATGATTTATTTTTCTTCACCTGTGGGGCACATCTTCCCCATGTCCCACAGGCAGTACACAGTCCCAAAGCACACCAAATAAACCCAAAGAAAGTCACGACAACACAAAGTAAAGCACACTCTTCACCACCACTCCTCTCGGCAAGCGTTGTCCTCCTCCTCCTGACTCAGCCTCCTCATTGGTGGCTACTGAGTCTTTTTATAAGGCACCCAGAAGTGCTCCAGGTGCTTGATTGCTGAGTTCCAGCTACACTTCCGGGTGTGGCAAAAACACTGCTCATAAGGGCTCAGGAGTCCCATCTGCAGCACCCCCTGGCGGCGCCTGTGGGACCCAACGCCAAACTTCAATTCCCATGGAGCCCTGTGGGAGACCGAGGCACCACTCCAACCCTAGGGGGTTGCCATCTAGTGTCCAGGGGGAGGTATTGAATAGTCCATGGTTGCTCCCCGTGAACATATACTGAAGGGGTGTCATGGCCGGGCATGGGCCCCGGCTGTCCACCAAAATATATACTAATGTATTGCCTCTATATATAATAATAATAATAATATATCCATCCATCCATCCATTTTCCAACCCGCTGAATCCAAACACAGGGTCACGGGGGTCTGTTGGTGCCAATCCCAGCCAACACAGGGCACAAGGCAGAAAGCAACCCACCGCAGATAATAATATATATATTAATATATTGACCAAAAGGAGGTGCCACAGATCTCCTGTCTCCAAATACAAGTGCACAAACACAATCCAGGGTACAAATAAATTGCATTTATTTAACTAAATTCTGTCCACAGGTTCTTCTTTCAACACAAATCACAATCTCCATCCAATATAATAATTCTTTCACTCTCCTCCAGGCAGGCCTTGTCCTCGAGCCCCCGACTCCAACTCCCTGACTGAGGCGAGATGCCTCCTTTTATCTTGGACCTGGGAGAACTTCCAGTGCTACCGCACTGCATGACAGGAGCACTTCCTAGTCACACGGATGTTGCCCATAACAGGAAGGTCCTGTACCCTGCATCGCCCCCTAGTTGCAGTCAATGACCCCAAAAGGGTTGCCTGTCCACATTACAAACACCAGGCAGCCCCTTGGGTGTCCAAACTGGGAACCGGTCAGCGGAGCACTTTTACTTCTCATTCTGGGGGATGCGCTATACATTCATTAACTGTTCTTCCTGAATGGGATAAAATTGTAAAATGTTCCTGGCTGGGCTGTGCCTTCATTCTTGCTCTCCTTCCATTACAGCCTCTGGGGACAAGTAGAGACATTTCCTCAAATCCAGGTGGAATGCCAGTCCACACCCTTCTACACTTATAATATTATTTGGCAGATACTGTATCACATATTTATGATCTGCTTCTCGCAGCTAAGAGGACGAGGCAGATGTCTGCCGACTGGCTGACCAAACACATGTGTTACCTGGTAGATAACCACCCAAATAATCAGATTGTGACTCAGACCTAAGAATGTAACACTGTACGCCGATCTTCACCCTGTGAAACAAGTGAACCAGCCCCTGTGGTGCAACGTCAGAGGCTTTGCTTCAGGGACTGACATGTGAAGTTCGATCCCCGTAAAAGAAGCAAAGGTGCGCACACCTGATGAGCCCCAATAAGGCCGAAAAATGTCTGTGTACTCTTTGTATTATGTGGCAGATACTGTATAACACACACACACACACACACACACATATATATATAAATTCAGTATATTAGAACATTAGATAATCTGGACAAGCACAGGCCGTTCAAGACAAAAAAACTCACCAGTCCTATCCATGTAATTCTTCTTTTTTTGATATTTTATTGAATTTATTATAAACATATAACATTCCATACAATCAAGTCGAAACTTAACAAAACTAAATTCAAATCAAGCCCCACCTATGAGAAAGAGAAGAAAGCCAACAGTCAGCATAAAACTGTTAAGAGTCTTTTCTCCCAATATAAAGGCTTATTCTAAAATATTATTGATTAGGTCCTGCCAGGTTTTTAAAAAAGTTTTGAACAGATCCTCTAAGTGAGAATTTGATTTTTTTCCAATTTCAAATAGTATACTGCTCAAAAAATTAAAAGAACACTTTTTAATGCAAGTATAGCATCAAGTCAATGACACAAAGCTACATGTCTTTCAAATTGCATGGACAGAGAGTGTTAAAAATGATAAAAAAGCCCTCTTTAAAGCTCGCTCAGAATACTATTCTACGATAATAGATAGCAATAATAAAAAAACTCATGTACTGTTTAGAACAGTTGCTAAATTAACAAATTGGAATTCAGATCTACAGTGCAAAATACCAACAGATATTAGCAGTACAGACTTTATGAACTTCTTCAATGAGAAAATTAAAAATATAAGATACTAGATCTCAGCATCACAGTACAAACCGCATACTAGCTTAGCAGACCCTGTCTCACATTGCATTCAGCACTTTAGTAATTATAATACTGTAACTGAGCAGAAAGTCTTAACTTTAATTTCTAAAATGAAACCCACTACCCCCTCCTTTAACCGTCACCTTATCGTGGTGGAGGGGTTTGCGTGTCCCAATGATCCTAGGAGCTCTGTTGTCCGGGGCTTTATGCCCCTGGTAGGGCCACCCAAGGCAAACTGGTCCTAGGTGAGGGATGAGACAAAGAGCGGTTAAACAAACCTCCTATGAAGAAAAACCATTTTGGACGGCGTTTTCCCTTGCCCGGACGCGGGTCACCGGGGCCCCACTCTGGAGCCAGGCCTGGAGGTGGGGCTCGATGGCGAGCGCCTGGTGGCCGGGCCTGCACCCATGGGGCTCGGCCGGGCACAGCCTGAAGAGGCAACGTGGGTCCCCCTTCCCATGGGCTCACCACCTATGGGAGGGGCTAAGGAGGTCGGGTGCAGTGTGAGTTGGGTGGTGGCCGAAGGCGGGGACCTTGGCGGTCCGATCCTCGGCTACAGAAACTGGCTCTTGGGACTTGGAATGTCACCTCTCTGAAGGGGAAGGAGCCTGAGCTAGTGCACGAAGTTGAGAGATTCCGGCTAGATATAGTCGGACTCACCTCAACGCACAGCTTGGACTCTGGAACCAATCTCCTTGAGAGGGGCTGGACTCTCTACCACTCTGGAGTTGCTCCCGTTGAGTGGTGCCGAGCAGGTGTGGGTATACTTATTGCCCCCCAACTTGGAGCCTGTACATTGGGGTTTACCCCGGTGGACGAGAGGGTAGCCTCCCTTCGCCTTTGGGTGGGGGGACGGGTCCTAACTGTTGTTTGTGCGTATGCACCGAACAGCAGTTCGGAGTACCCACCCTTTTTGGAGTTCCTGGAGGGGGTGCTAGAGGGCATACCTTCTGGGGACTCCCTCGTTCTGCTGGGAGACTTCAATGCTCACGTGGGCAATGACAGTGAGACCTGGAAGGGCGTGATTGGGAGGAATGGCCCCCCTGATCTGAACCCGAGCGGTGTTTTGTTATTGGACTTCTGTGCTCGTCACGGATTGTCCATAACGAACACCATGTTCAAGCATAGGGGTGTTCATATGTGCACTTGGCACCAGGACACCCTAGGCCTCAGTTCGATGATCGACTTTGTGGTCGTGTCGTCGGACTTGCGGCCACATGTCTTGGACACTCGGGTGAAGAGAGGGGCGGAGCTGTCAACTGATCACCACCTGGTGGTGAGTTGGCTTCGATGGTGGGGGAGGATGCCGGTCAGGCGTGGTAGGCCCAAACGTGTTGTGAGGGTCTGCTGGGAACGTCTGGCAGAGCCCCCTGTCAGAAGTAGCTTCAACTCCCACCTCCGGCAGAACTTCGACCACATCCCGAGGGAGGTGGGGGACATTGAGTCCGAATGGGCCATGTTCCGTGCCTCTATTGTTGAGGCAGCTGACCGGAGCTGTGGCCGTAAGGTGGTCGGTGCCTGTCGTGGCGGCAATCCCCGAACCCGCTGGTGGACACCGGCGGTGAGGGATGCCGTCAAGCTGAAGAAGGAGTCCTACAGGACCCTTTTGTCCTGTGGGACCCCGGAGGCAGCTGATAGGTACCGGCAGGCCAAGCGGAATGCGGCTTTGGTGGTTGCTGAGGCAAAAACTCGGGCGTGGGAGGAGTTTGGGGAGGCCATGGAGAATGACTTTCGGACGGCTTCAAGGAGATTCTGGTCCACCATCCGGCGTCTCAGGAAGGGGAAGCAGTGCAGTGTCAACACTGTATATGGTGGGGATGGAGCGCTGCTGACCTCGACTCGGGACGTTGTGGGTCGGTGGGGGGAATACTTCGAAGACCTCCTCAATCCCATTAACATGCCTTCCAATGAGGAAGCAGAGCCTGGGGACTCAGAGGTGGGCTCCCCCATCTCTGGGACTGAGGTCACCGAGGTGGTCAAAAAACTCCTTGGTGGCAGGGCCCCGGGGGTGGATGAGATACGCCCGGAGTTCCTCAAGGCTCTGGATGTTGTAGGACTGTCTTGGCTGACACGCCTCTGCAACATCGCATGGACATCAGGGACAGTGCCTCTGGATTGGCAGACCGGGGTGGTGGTCCCCCTCTTTAAGAAGGGGGATCGGAGGGTGTGTTCCAACTACAGAGGGATCACACTCCTCAGCCTCCCTGGAAAAGTCTATTCAGGGGTCCTGGAGAGGAGGGTCCGTCGGATAGTCGAGCCTCGGATTCAGGAGGAACAGTGTGGTTTTCGTCCTGGTCGCGGAACAGTGGACCAGCTCTATACCCTTAGCAGGGTCCTGGAGGGTGCATGGGAGTTTGCCCAACCAGTCTACATGTGTTTTGTGGACTTAGAAAAGGCATTCGACCGTGTCCCTCGGGGAATCCTGTGGGGGGTACTCCGAGAGTATGGGGTACCGGCCCCCCTGATAAGGGCTGTTCAGTCCCTGTACGATCAGTGCCAGAGCTTGGTCCGCATTGCTGGCAGTAAGTCGAACCCGTTTCCAGTGAGAGTTGGACTCCTGCCAGGGCTGCCCTTTGTCACCGATTCTGTTCATAACTTTTATGGACAGAATTTCTAGGCGCAGCCAGGGTGTTGAGGGGGTCCGGTTTGGTGGGCTCAGGATTGGATCACTGCTTTTTGCAGATGATGTTGTCCTGTTTGCTTCATCAGGCCGTGATCTTCAGCTCTCTCTGGATCGGTTCGCAGCCGAGTGTGAAGCGGCTGGGATGAGAATCAGCACCTCCAAATCCGAGACCATGGTCCTCAACCGGAAAAGGGTGGAGTGCCCTCTCAGGGTTGGTAGCGAGATCCTGCCCCAAGTGGAGGAGTTCAAGTATCTCGGGGTCTTGTTCACGAGTGAGGGAAGAATGGAGCGTGAGATCGATAGGCGGATTGGTGCGGCATCCGCAGTAATGCGGGCGCTGCATCGGTCTGTCGTGGTGAAAAAGGAGCTGAGCCGCAAGGCGAAGCTCTCAATTTACCAGTCGATCTATGTTCCTACCCTCACCTATGGTCATGAGCTATGGGTAGTGACCGAAAGAACGAGATCGCGAATACAAGCGGCTGAAATGAGTTTCCTCCACAGGGTGTCTGGGCTTTCCCTTAAAGATAGGGTGAGAAGCTCAGTCATCCGGGAGGGGCTCAGAGTAGAGCCGCTGCTCCTCCGCATCGAGAGGAGTCAGATGAGGTGGCTCGGGCATCTGATCAGGATGCCTCCTGGACGCCTCCCTGGTGAGGTGTTCCGGGCACGTCCAACCGGGAGGAGGCCCCGGGGAAGACCCAGGACACGCTGGAGGGACTATGTCTCTCGACTGGCCTGGGAACGCCTTGGGATTCTCCCGGAAGAGCTAGAAGAAGTGGCCGGGTAGAGGGAAGTCTGGGCATCTGTGCTCAAGCTGCTGCCCCCGCGACCCGACCTCGGATAAGCGGGAGACAATGGATGGATGGATGGAAACCCACTACTTGTTTCCTAGATCCAGTGCCAACAAAACTAGTAAAAAGTGCAATGGATGTTCTTGCAGCGCCTATTCTAAACATTATCAATAGTTCATTATTGCATGGCACAGTACCTGATACACTAAAAGTGTCAGTCATTAAACCATTACTTAAAAAGTCAGACCTAGACCCACACATACTAAATAATTATAGGCCTATTTCAAATGTACCCTTTCTCTCTAAAATACTAGATAAAGTAGTCGCCAATCAGCTTCAGTCACACCTTACGCATTACAATTTATTTGAGAAATTCCAGTCTGGTTTCCACACTGGTCATAGTACAGAAACAGCACTAACGCGGGTTGTAAACGACATTCTGATATCCTCTGATAAAGGAAACTCCACTGTACTTATGTTGTTAGACTTAAGCGCAGCGTTTGACACCATTGACCATTCTATTTAACTGCACAGGCTAGAAAATGATGTTGGGCTTACAGGCACCGTGCTCGCTTGGTTTAGTTCTGATTTATCAAATCGATTCCAATACGTACAGAAATGTGCTGACAGGACTCCATCATTATACACAGAAGTTCAATATGGTGTCCTGCAGGGCTCAGTACTGGGACCTTTACTGTTTTCACTTTACTGGCTTCCACTGGGATTTCTCATTAGGAAACATCATGTTAATTTTCACTCGTATGCAGATGACACCCAGTTATACCTTTCATTTAGATCAAATGAAGTTTCTTTGATGTTGTCTTTAATTAGTTGTGTTAGTGAATTAAAGGAGTGGATGGATGAGAACTACTTGTCTTTAAACAGAGATGTTAATTGTTGGAGGGAATGACGCTGATCACAACAATATTCTGTCATCATTTGACTCAGTTGGACTCTCCATTAATTTTACTGAATCAGCCCGCAATCTAGGAGTTATCTTTGACTCTAGCATGTCATTTAAAGCACACATTACAAAGTTGTCCAAATCACGTCATCTTAAAAATGTTGGGAAATTAAGGCGCTTTCTAAATAAACAGGATTCTGAGAAATTAATTCCTGCATTTATTTCTAGTAGGATTGACTACTGCAATGCGGTGTGCACTGGATGTTCAAACTGTTCTTTATACAGCCTCCAGTTAATCCAAAATGCGGCTGCAAGAATTATTACAAGAACAAGAAAATATGAACACATAACTCCAGTTCTTAAATCCTTACACTGGTCAAGTTTAGGGCAGATTTCAAAATCCTCCTTTTAACATATAAAGCATTAAATGGCCGAGGTCTGGCTTACTTGTCTGAATTTCTCATGACTTACAAACCTGAGCGCACATTAAGATCTCAAGATGCCGGTCTGCTTAGGATTCCAAGGATGAATGAAATAACAGTGAGATGTTGAGCTTTTAGTTACAGGACCCCCCTAAACTGTGGAGTGGTGTGCCTGCTACTATAAGAGATGCCCCTTCGGTCTCAGCTTTTAAATCCCGGTTGAAGACTCACAACTTCAGTTTAGCACACCCTGACTAGAGCTGCTGATTAATTGTACAGACTGCATCTCTGTTGTTAGTCATTAGCACTAAAACATACAGTAAGTCACATGATAGTTAGAATTTGTTACTAACCCCTCACCTATTCTGTTTCTCTTCTCGATACTCAAATGTGGCACTTGGTGCCACGGCCCACCTGCCAAGTGGTTTTGCCTGCATAAGGTAAAGTCATCCCTGATGGAGGATCACAGGAATCGTGGGGTAGAGGGGTCCTTTCATCGGATTGGCTGGCCCAGCACTGGCCAAATCGGGGAGGCGGCTTGATGGCTGAGGTCTCCAGGACTCTAAACAAATCCAAATCATATTATGTAAAATTTTTATTTTTAAAGTGTATTGAGGATTTGTTCTGTTCTGTGTATTGTATTGACCCCCTTCTTTTTGATGCCCACTGCACTCCCAACCTACCTAGAAAGGGGTCTCTCTTTGAACTGCCTTTCCCAAGGTTTGTACTATTTTTTTTTACCTAAAAGGTTTTTTTTGGGAGTTTTTTTCTTGTCTTCTTAGAGAGTCAGGGCTGGGGGGCTGTCAAGAGGCAGGCCCTGTTAAAGCCCATTGAGGCACTTCTTGTGTGATTTTGGGTTATACAAAAATAAATTGTAATGTATTGTATTACTTGTGGGCTATTGATCTGTTCAGTTAAGTAGCAGAGGGGCTTGTTCATCAGTTTCACCTGCTTTGGTGCACTAGAGGGGCAACAATGAGACGACCCCCAAAACAGGAATGAATGGTTTAAGAGCTGGAGGGAGGCCACTGACATTTTTCTCTCCTCATCTGTTTTTCACTCATTTTGCATTTGGCTACTGTCAGTGTCACTACTGGTAGCATGAGGCCATACCTGGACCCTACAGAGCTGGCAAAGATAGTCCAACTTCTCCAGGATGGCACATCAGTATCACGTGTCATTGCCAGAAGGTTTGCTGTGTCTCCCAGCACAGTCTCAATTGCATGGAAGAGATTCCAGGAGACAGGCAGGCAGTTCCTCTAGGAAAGCTGGACAGGGCCCCTCGTAAAAGGTCCTTAACCCATCAGCAGGACCCACTGGTATCTGCTCCTTTGGGCAAAGAGGAACAGGATGTGCACTGGCAGAGCCTACAAAATGACCTCCAGCAGGCAGACAGGCCACTGGTGTGAATGTCTCTGACCAAACAATCAGAAACAGACTTCATGAGGGGGACTTAGGGCCCGACATGCTCTAGTGGGCACCGTGGAGCTCGATTGACATTTGTCATAGAATAGCAGAATTGGCAGGTCCACCACTGGCACCCTGTGCTTTTCACAGATGAGAGCACATGTGACAAATCTGAAAGGGTCTGGAGAAGCCGTGGAGAACGTTATGCTGCCTGTAACATCGGTCAGCATGACCGGTGTGGTGGTGAGTCAGTGATAGTATATCTGAGGAGGGATATCCATGGAGGGACGCACAGACCTCTACAAGCTAGACAACAGCACCTTGACTGCCATTAGGTATCGGGATGAAATCTTTGGACCCATTGTCAGACCCTGTGCCTGTGCAGTGGCTCATGGGTTCCTACTGGTGCACGACAATGCTTGGCTTCGTGTGGCAAGAGGATGAAGAAATTGATACCACTGACTGGTGCTCATTTGCCTGACCTCAATCCAATAGAACACCTCTGGGTGGGACATTATGTTTCGGTCCATAAGAATGCCTCAGACTGTCCAGAAGCTCAGTGATGCCCTGGTCCAGATCTGGGAGGAGATCCCTCAGGACACCATCCGTCATCTCATTAGGACGTTGTCATGCATGGGGGGGGTCGCTACAAACTACTGAGTACGATTTGGAGTTGCTGCAAGGAAATTTGGGCACAATGGACTCACCTGCCTGCCACATCATTTTGTTCCCTTTGATTTTCGGGGTGTCCCTCTGTCTATTGATCATTTTCATTTCCATCCTTTCGTTCCTCAGACATCACCATATCAGTCCATAGCAGCAGAGAGAGCCAGCAGGATTGTTTTTCCCATTGAGATCTGATGGGTTTTCAAAGTGGTCCTTTAATGTTTTTAGCAGTTTATATAACACCAGTCACCCACTGACTTAACAGAGGTGAGTTAGTATTCTTCCAGTTAAGAAAGATATGTCTATGTGCTAATAGTGAAATAAAGGCCATTATAGTTGGTTTGTCCTTCTCTACTTTAAGCCCACTTAATTCATCTAAAAAAACATCAAGTTGAGTTTCAAAGGTCCCTAAAGTCCCACTGTCTACCACACTCCTTGATCACGTGAAAGTGTCTCTCTTCAAAAGATCACGTCTAGTCGCAGGAAAAAAGTCTTGTATCGTCGCAAGAATTTTTTTTTATAATATAGAGATTAGTAATAATAATAATAATCATGCTTTCCGTTTATATAGTGCTTTCCTGACTACTCAAAGTGCTTCAGTGAATGGGGAGCCACTTCAACCACCACTAACATGTAGCACCCACCTGGATGATGTGACGGTAGCCATTTTTGCGCCAGTATGCTCACCAGACCTTATCTGTTAGGTGATGAGAGACATAGACAGTTAGAGACATGGGATGATTAGGGGGTCAGAATGGATGTGGCCATTATTGGATACACCCTACTCTTTACAATGGATGCCCAGGGATGTTTTATGACCACAGAGAGTCAGGAACTTGGATTTTTGTCTCTTATGAGGGACGGCACCATTTTTACAGCACAGTGTCCCCATTACTGCACTGGGGCACTGGGATCCACATTCAGACTACATTTTAAGCGCCCCCTGCCGGCCTTACCAACACCTCTTTCCAGTGGCGTGCAGAGGGTAGAAGATGCCTGGGGCAATCTCCTTGTTGATATCAGAATTGGCGCCCTATTATTAATAGCATTCTAGATTCATCAAAGGGAAAAAAGAGACACTGCTGTGAGATGGTCAGTGGTCACATGGACCCAGGCCTTTGTTTCCCCAGTTCTTTCTTTACCAAGGATTCATAAAGAATTTAGACCCCTCCACTCTCTGCACACTTTATTGTGTTGTACATTTAGCGTGAAATCGATACATTTTCCCACAAATCTATGCTCAATTACCAGTAATGACAAAGTGAAACCTTGTTTTCAGAAAGGTTTACAAATTTGATAAAAAACAAAAACTGAAAGTCAAGTCAAGTCAGTTTCATTTATAAAGCACATTTAACACAACTACAAGTTGACCGAAGTGCTTTACAGTGTCACACAGACACGTATTGGGATCACCCTCAGGGCTCCTCTAAGGTTTGTGATACCACCACGGGTCTAGAGGGGCGCTGTCGCTAATCATGTCCTCTCCTATTCCTTCCACGGCACTGAGAAGATGCCCAATGAGGGCACCTGACTCCATCCCTCCTGGTCTCCCACGTATAAGTCACGGGGTTGATGGGAGGAGACGTCCCTCTGTGAACAGAGCACACCACAGGACTGGGCTCCCTTGTAACTGACCTGCTAAAGGAGAAAGATTGTGGCTACCCTTTATTTTCATTTATTTAACCGCTTCTGTGCCATTGGCTGCTTGCATTTTCATTATTTTTTGGGTAAGAAGTAAATGAGGATGACCAGATCCCACCATCTATTGTTTGGGACTTGTGATTCCTCAGTTGACTAGATAGATAGATAGATAGATAGATAGATAGATAGATAGATAGATAGATAGATAGATAGATAGATAGATAGATAGATAGATAGATAGATAGATAGATAGATAGATAGATAGATAGATAGATAGATACTTTATTAATCCCAAGGGGAAATTCACAAAATTTCCTACAACTACAACAGCAACAATCCAATACCAAGTTAAAACGCAGCTCCCAGAAGGTAAAAGCTAATAAATACAAACAAACAAATAAATAAATAACTAAAAAACTATGCACAATCTCTTCTTTATATCTTTAATAAAAGGATAAGTGTGTGTGTGTGTGTTTGTCTGTCCGTGTGTCCATTCGGTTGTTATACTACAAATGCTATGCAGTGCATTACCAAAACCTCGCCGACACCTCTTTCTAGTGGCATGTAGAGGCTAGAAGATGCCCGGGGCAAACTCCTTCATTGTATGCCCCCTAAGGTGAGGTGCTGTCAAAGTGAATGGTAAAGAATGCATATGAATATGATAAATGTAGCGCTTTCTTTATCCTTTAGCCATCGGATAGCGCCCTAAGTTTGTAAACTCTATTTCCCTAAGCTGATTTATGCAAACCCCTTTAATTTTAAATACACGTTTTTAGAGGATAAATTAGAATCCCTTAACTAATACCTACTCCCCAGTAATAAGCTGCCAGCTGTTTCACAATTAGTAACTTGTAACACAATTCACAATACAAATATGTTCCCAAAATATAACAAAATATTGACTAAATTGAAAAAATATCTAAAAAAAAAAAACTATTGTTAAGTCCAATCAAAATTCCCACAAATCATAGATTACAGAAATTAGGAAACTCACACAAATTGCAGTATATTTACCCATCACAACCAATACCTATACTTTTAACTCATTGCTTTTACCAGCACTTAAAACATCCCACGGCTAAAGAAAACACAATAACCAAATCTATAATATGAGCAAACTTAATTACTGAAACCTCACTTTAACTTAACAACTTTAGGGGCCCACACACACGCACACACACACACGCACACAAGCCAGACAGCGGCCATCAAAATAAAAATATTAACACAAACCCCTCTCGTTCCAGGCCTGGTCGACGCTCGGGAACGTGGTGGCCAAAAATATTAATGCCCATTCACTCTAACGAGCCAACAATGAAAGGTCACAGTACTCACAAATAAGCGGAGTGAATATCAGCGTCCATTGCCCAAACACAGCACTTCCACGCTGTGGAAAAACGATGGAGTTGCCCTGCAGGCAGGCAGGCTCTCGGCAAAACACTGCAAGCGAAATGGAGCTAGTCTGTTCAAATGGGGTGAAACTTGCTGTTTTTCCTCATTGCCAGAGGAGCTGCCGGACTTTCCTATTGTAACAGCCGACCCCTTACCCAGCCGGCAGCTACACCTCCAAGACCTGTGGCCTGGATAATTTACTGAGATGAATCTAACTATCAAGCCGTACCTCTAACAAAGTACACTTTTCCCCACAATTGACGGTGTAAATATAAACTCACAAAAGCAGATATGTAAAATTATACTGATTAAATGAAACAATAAGACAAATGCAAAAATAGAAAGAAATATATATAAATATAAATATCCCTCCACCACATCAACAACGAGACACCACCATATATAAATACAACAAAACCCTCCCTTACCCCTGTAACATAACAAACAACACGAATAACAAAAAATGAATGAGATACGGAAATGATCATGAACTTGAGTCCGGTTATAAAAACTGTCTTGAATACGGTTGACTGAACTAATGATAAATGAGTTGTTTGAATTTCCCGGAACAACATGGAGCAGCCTCACCGTGAATCCTCAGTGCGTGGTGGATGATAAAGTCCGACCCCGGGGTCTCTTGTGATGAGGGTATTGAAGTAAGTCCGGCAGATTGAAAAACAAACTGGATGAAAATGCGCGATGTAGAATACAGCAGGTAAAGATGGCTCGTGGTCGTGGTCGTGGTCGTGAAAGTGAAAGTGAAAATGAAAATGAAAATGAAAAAGTCTAATTCTCTTCTCCTTTCTCTTCTCTCCATTCTCTCTTCCCTCCGGATGGCTTAAATCAGGGGTGCCCAACTCCAGTCCTGGAGGGCCGCAGTGGCTGCAGGTTTTCATTCTAACCCTTTTCTTAATTAGTGGCCTGTTTTTGCTGCTAATTAACTTCTTTTGAATTAATTGTAATTGACTTGCTCTTGAACACTCAGACTCCTTAATGGTTTCTTTTTCCTTAATTAGCAGCCAAACAATAATGAGATACAAAATGAGCCAAAACATGGCAAGCAAACCGTCATACAAAATCTGAAAATAAAGAAAGGTGAAGGTCTCAGGAATGCTGATCTGCTCTTAGAAAAGAGAAAATCCACAATTTCAGAAATGTCTGATATTGCACAATGAGAGCAGCAACAAGCCATGGAATTAAAGAACGGGTTTAATTAACGACAAGACTCTGCGCCTAATTAAACAACTGCTTGGCATGAAATTGGTTGGAGTTTGAGGCCCTGACTTAGTTGGTCCTCTGTTGGCTCACTCACTTCACATTTCACTTCTGTTTGGATGCCATTTAAGTAAAGAAATGAAGCAATTCAGAGGTATGATGAAGAAATTCAGGGAAACATTTCTTAAAAACCAAGTCAAATAAAATTAATTCAAAAGAAGTTAATTAGCAGCAAAAACAGATCACTAATTAAGAAAAGGGTTAGAATGAAAACCTGTAGCCACTGCAGCCCTCTAGGACTGGAGTTGAGCACCCCTGGCTTAAACAGTCCTGTGACAGCTGTAATTGATTAATTGTGAACAGGCGTTTTCCAGGTTTGAGGCTGTGGTCTTCTTCCATCATCCGTCCCCCTTTACGGGGATGGCATTTACTGATACACACAGACAGCAAACGGGACAATGGAAACAAGACGCACTCAGTACTGACATTTGACAACACTAACTATGTAGCCCCGCTACACTATGGTCACCAGGAGCGCTATCCAAAGTATCCCGTGCCTCTTCGCAGGCTAACTCGGCTAGTTCACCTGTGATGCTAATCTTAACAACACCTTTTCTTTGACGACGGCTTCTTCCTGTCTTCGTGTCCAACAGGTTCTCTCGTGTACGCCACCCGGAGCTCAAAAGCCTCCGAAAACAACATAAAACCCAAACTCTTTTTTTGTTTTCTCTTATCCAAGTATGAGCCTCGCCTGTCCTCTCGCCCACTCAATCACATTACAGCAACACTGACATAGCTAAATAATAATTAATATATATTGTGGTAGCTGGCCCGGACACAGAGAGGTGGACACCGATGGTACAAACACCAACACACGTTTATTCTCGATCCTTTATTTACAAGGTGCACACAACCCCCAAAACTCCCCCTAAGTCCAGGCCATCACACAATGCCTCTTCTTACTTCAGGCCGCCTCCACTCCTCTCCACCAAGACTTTGTCCCCTGCACTCCTGATTCCAGCCACTGAACAGAGGGAGGCGGCCCCTCTTATAATCACCCGGATGTGCTCCAGATGCCTCCCGATAATCTTCCACCGGCACTCCCCAGTGTGGCGGAAGTACCGGCTGCACACCCGGAAGCAATTCCGGGTGTCCCTAGTCATCTTCCCCCCAGCACTTCCGGGTGTGGCGGAAGTGCTGAGGACCAGGGATCTCCAGGCATTGCGGCACCCCCTGGCAGTGACCACGGGCACTATAGGATTGAGCTTCAAAGCTACAGTTCCCGTGGTCCCCAAAGCCACCAGGGTGGTCGCCCCCTCGTGGTCTGGAGGAGACGTAAGCCCTCCTCTGGTCCTCCTGGGCGTCCCGGTTGGGTACCACCCCCAGCCACTTGCCACAATATATATATATTTTTTTTAAGCAACCAGGAAACACTATTAAGAGGAATATTATATGAGCCTATAGGGCTACGTAAAGATATTAATAAGAAATAAACACTTTATTCAAATTAAACTAGGAGGCTTTGCCACCTGTTCGCTTTGCTCACCAACCCCTTTCCCCCCTGCCAGCGGCCGCTTCTCCGAAACCCCTCTTAAACGGTGATATAATGAGAAACAAATACATTTTTGCTGCTGCTGCCCTCACACGTGATCTGCAATTTGCTTGCCTAACCCTCCCTCTGCCCCGCCAGCAGTAGGCGCCGTTGTGAAGAGGGTGGCTGAGTGCACCCCAGGTAGACGCGGACGCTCCTCCGAAAACCCCTCTTCAATGTTGATACATTGGGAAACAAGTAGCAGGTGTTTATCTCACCTCCTCTTTGCTTGAGAAGCTGTTGGCTTGCTGCTGCTGCGTGCCGCGTGATCTGCATTTCGTGCGGAGCTTCGAATGTTTAAAAGCCCGTACAGCACCTGAATATTCAATCTCTTTTCGCTGTTCCATTATTTCCCCGAGTAATATTTTCAGATTGTTTGCACTAATGCGATCTTTACTCTCATTTTTTGAGACTTTCGAATTTTCCTACTTCCATCATCTCTAATCTGCCAATAGGGACTCTGCTCTGTTGGGCCCTTGAGCAAGGCCCTTAACCTGCAATTGCTGAGCGCTTTGAGTAGTGAGAAAAGCGCTATATAAATGCAAAGAATTATTAATTATTTTTATTATTACTAATCTGCTCTGCATGTGTATCACGGGACTTGCATCTGAAGGTCGTAAGTGTGACGTGACTTGACCGTCTCACGGGAAGTGAAAGTGTCTCTCTGTCTCTCTTCAAAAGATCACGTCTCATCCCTGGGAAAAAGTCTTGTCTCGTCGCAAGTTTTTGTTTTTATCATAGAGAGATATTCATTAAAGTTCGTTTCCCCAAATTAGATCTCCTCTCTGAAAACAATTGAACTACTTCATTTTTTACATTCTTTTTCAATGCTGATTAAATCCGGGTTGGTCAGACGCTCTTGTGACATGGAAGATCTGAAAGGTCAAGAACCCTGACCAAACTCCGGCACATGCTAGAATTTTAACATAACCCAGATTGACTCGGGCTACACAGACTACATATTTCTCCGACTTATCTTACTGGACTGGCTAGAAAAAGAACATGAGAGATGAAATAAGTGAGGTAAACTCAGTCTCAGAAAAATACTTCACTGCACCACCAAGGCTGAACAAATGACCCCTTAACACGTTCACTGCGCATATGGGACTGAGGGAGGAAGAGGGAGCAGAACATCTCTCTCGAGTCGTGCTGAAGCCCATTTCAAGTTCATGTTGGTTTCAATTTCCTGTCCAATGTGAAATAAACACAGTTTTCATAATATTTTTAAAGGAGAAGGCCTCTTTTCACTAAGGGGGGCCCACTGCAAGCACTTCTAGTGCTTAGAAGTCATAGTGTTTCACTGAGAATGAGCTATAATCATTAAATTACTTCATATTAAATTAAAATTATGTTTCAAAAACAGGGCTCTCCTAGAGAGCAACACTCTTTGGATTAGATGCCCTCCCAGATATGGATGCCCGGGGCCACCCCCCTTGGCATGCCATTGCCTCTTTCTGGTTGGTCTCCCATCCAAGTACTGGCTGGGCACAAACATGCATAGCTTCAGATGGATGACCTGTTCTGAAGTGCAGGTGGGATGGCAGTTGGTACTGTCGTATGGTAATTGTGAGTGTGAAGAAAAAAACTTCCCAATGTTTGTGTGAAATTTACGACCCTCATGTTGAACTCATTTTAAAGTCACAGTCTCGATCCACTGGACGATGTCATGTCATTTCCCAAACCGCTATATCCTAACACAGGGACACAGGGGTCTGCTCAAGCCAATCTCAGCCAGCACAGGGCTCAAGGCAGGAACAAATCCCGGGTAGGGTGCCAGTCCACTGCAGGACACACACCCAGCACACACTTGGGACATTTTAAGATTTTAAGAGTGGCGGAGTGGTGGCTCTGAGGCTAGGGATCTGCACTGGCAATCGGAAGGTTGCTGGTTCGAATCCTGTAATTGCCAATAGGGACTCTGCTCTGTTGGGCCCTTAAGCAAGGCCCTTAACCTGCAATTGCTGAGCGCTTTGAGTAGTGAGAAAAGCGCTATATAAATGCAAAGAATCATTAAGATAGCCAATGCACCTAACCTGCATGTCTTTGGACTGTGGGAGGAAGCGTAGATTTGTATCCATCCTTCCATCATCTAACCCGCTATATCCTAACACAGGGTCACGGGGGTCTGCTGAAGCCAATCTCAGACAGCACAGGATGCAAGGTAGGAACAAACCCTGGGCAGGGCGTCAGCCCACCGCAGGGCACACACTCACATACACCCCCACACACCAAGCACACACTAGAGACAATTTAGGATCGCCAATGCACCATGGGAGGAAACCAGAGGAAACCCACGCAGACACGGGGAGAACATACAAACTCCACACAGGGAGGACCCGGGAAGTGAACCCAGGTCTCCTTACTGCGAGGCAGCAGTGCTACCACTGCGCCACCGTGCCTCCCCCACTGGACTATCCATCCATTATCCAACCTGCTATATCCTAACTACAGGATCACGGGGGTCTGCTGGAGCCAATCCCAGCCAACACAGGCAAGCCAGGAAACAAACCCCAGGCAGGGTGCCAGCCCACCGCAGGGCGCACACATACCAAGCACACACTAGGGACAATTTAGAATCGCCAATGCACCTAACCTGCATGTCTTTGGACTGTGGGAGGAAACCTACGCAGACACGGGGAGAACATGCAAACTCCACGCAGGGAGGACCCGGGATGTGAACCCAGGTTCCTTACTGCGAGGCAGCAGCACTACCACTGTGCCACCATGCTGCCCCCCCTGGACTATTCCTTTCATAATTTTAATCATGTCACCTCGTAATCGCCATTTTCTTAAAGTGAAGAGGTTTAACTACTTCAGTTCTTATTCCTTATTTTAATACATAATTCGCCTGCCTCCTCACTCACTCACTCACTCGAATGTGCAGTTGCCTTCTGCGCAGCTGCCCGAAAAACCTTACGAGACCGACATCCAACCCCAACATCGCGGCAGGCGGCGGATTTACGGCCGCAAAAATTCAAAGAGAAAGGAGTCTTCGATTAAAGCTCTAGAGGCCTGAAAGGCGATTTCGACTACAGCTCGAGGCCTAATTACGCATTCTGATTCAATTATGCATTCATTCAATACACCTATATCAGGTTTGTGGTGCTTATACTTATTACTATTCCATATTGTACTGGAACATTCATCATTCAATATTATACTATAGGCCTGGAAAATTCATCAACTAACAGTACAAGCCTGTACAGTAATGAGTAAAGCGGACTACAATCATTACAAAACAACTTCTTCGTTACTTATCATTTGTTCTTCATACACTGCTGACACAAACTCCTGCTCGTTTCATCATACGTTGTCGAAACGGGCTCTTTGTCTAGTAACTCATATGCTGCAGTCCTGGAATCAGCCACTTTGACATTAAATCCATTGTGACTAAATGTCGTATGACAATTAAATGTGAAAAGTTCCAAGGGGGTGAATTTCTTTATTAGGCACTGCATGTCGGTCTCAAATTTACACGACTTTTGGACCACACAAGACAAAAGAGGGGAAGCTGGACCTCAGTCTGTGGATATTGTAGAAGTCTTTGCTTATTAATCAAATGAAGTAATGATCATAAACTGGAGCACAGCTGTTCCGACTTTGACTTATTCAAAAAAGCAGACCTCATACAGTATCAGAGGTGGCAGCTCATTTTTGGTAGCTAGAGGTTCAAGTCTGTTCAAAAACATACCCCCCCCCATTCTAGTTGGTATTTCTAGTGTCCCTTATCTGGTTCCCTCATGCTGTGTCTTTCCAAATATTTAGAAAGAGCCTTTACAGTCCTCTCATTTCCGCTGGGCTGTTATCACGGTCAGGGTGCTTCACAACAAAAGGCTCCATGGCTCAGCTCAGTTCCTAGCGTGAAATCCCTTTGCCTTCTCCATTTTTTTTTTTCATTCTTTCAGTGGAAGATGCAGGCCTGTGTTTAAGTGGAAACAGCTTCACTTTGGGACACACCCTAAGCAAACTTGTCGTGACTTTTATTGTCCAGCAAATTAGCTCTATAAGGTTGTCTCTTTAGCACAGGTGTGTTCATTACATACATAACAATGCAAAGGGCTGTTAATGGCCTCTTAACTGGTGAATTTGATACTGCTGGTTAAAGGTGATCCAGCCTTAGAAAAAGATAGATTTCATAAGGAATCGGTAGCTGTCTCTAAAGTCAATTGTGTTCTCTTTTTATGCTGTGTGTGGGTGTGGCAGTCAGTGTGTAATAAAAGGATTTATAAAGGGCACAGTGCAACTTCTTTAACTTTCTTTAATCTCAGGGTAATATGGAACAAAGCTCAAGGAGTTTACACTCCCTCTAGAATAAGGTCATTTGCAGATATCAAAAATGGTGCCCTATTATTAATAGAATTCTAGATTCATCAAAGGGAAAAAAAAGAGACCATCAAAGACTGCTGTGAACTTACAGGAGGTGGTCAGTGGTCACGTGGACCCAGACCTTTGTTTCCCCAGTTCTTTCTTTACCAAGGATTCATAAAGAATTTAAACTCCTTCACTTTCTGCACACTTTATTGTGTTGTACATTTAGCCTGAAATGGATAAATTTGAGGTGGTGCAGTGGTAGTGCTGCTGCCTCGCACTAAGGAGACCTGGGTTCGCTTCCCGGGTCCTCCCTGTGTGGAGTTTGCATGTTATCCCCATGTCTGCGTGGGTTTCCTCCCGTGGTGCATTGGCGATCCTAAATTGACCCTAGTGTGTGCTTGGTGTGTGGGGGTGTGTATGTGTGTGTGTGCCCTGTGGTGGGCTAGCGCCCTGCCCGGGATTTGTTCCTACCTTGTCCCCTGTGCTGGCTGGGAGTGGCTCCAGCAGACTCCTGTGACCCTGTGTTAGGATTCAGTGGGTTGGATGATGGATGGATGGATGGAAGGATGGATGGATACATTTGCCCACAAATCTACGCTCAATGACCCATAATGACAAAGTGAAATGATGTTTCCAGAAAGGCTTGCATACAGTATTGGTTAAAATACAAAAACTGAAATTTCTCAAGTCAAGCCAATTATATTTATAAAACACAACTACAAGTTGACCAAAGTGTTTACAGTGTCACGTACTCAGGCACGTCTATGGATCACCCTCAGGGCTCCTCTAAGGTATGTGATACCACCCTGGGTCTAGACGGGGCGCTGTCGCTAATCATGTCCTCTCCTATTCCTTCCACAGCACTGAGAAAATGCCCAGCGAGGGCACCTGACTCCGCCCCTTCTGGTCTCCCGCCTATAAGTCACGGGGTTGATGGGAGGAGACGTCACTCTGTGAACAGAGCACACCACAGGACTGGGCTCCCTCGTAACTGACCTGCTAAAGGAGAAAGATTGTGGCTACCCTTTATTTTCATTAATTTCACTGCTTCTGCGCCATTGGCTGCTTGAATTTTCATTATTTTTTTGTCAAGAAGTAAATGAGGATGACCAGGTCCCACCATCTATTATTTGGGATTTGTGAAACCTCACTTGACCACAACAGTAAAAATCCAATACCCAGTTAAAACACAGCTCCCAGAAGGTAAAAGCTAATAAATACAAACAAACAAATAAATAACTAAAAACCTATGCACAATCTCCACTTTAATACAAGGATAAGTGTGTGACTGTCTGTCTATCTGTCTGCGTGTCCATCCGATTGCTATACTACAAATGTTTTGCAATGTATTACTGCAAAAGTTTGTGACATGCCATCTGTTGGAATGACACATGCAATGCATGTTATTGCTAGAAATGTCTGTTGTGTGCCATCTGTTGGAATGATAGAGAAGTAAAAAAAGGTTAAACACACAGACAGACACTTATCCTTTAAAAAAATGAGATTATCCATTAATACTGCTTTATAACTCTCATACCAAATGGCATGTAACAGGGACATATACATTGCATGGGTCATTTCAACAGATGGTGCCTCACAAACATTTGCATTAATGCATTTTATTCCTAGAAATGTTTGTGATATGCCATTCATTGGAATGAAGTGAAAATCACAACCTGGATGGACACACAGACACTTTTCCTTTAAAAATACTAAACTTATCATTTAACACTGTTTTTATGAATCTCATAGCAAATGGCATATAACAGAAACATATACATTGCATGTGTCACTCCAACAGATGGTGCATCACAAACATGCATTTTATTACTTCAAATGTTTGTGGTGCACCATCTGTTGGAATGAAAACTTCAATGTATTTTGCTACTGCATACAATACAAAATACATTACAATAGATTGGGTGGGGGGGCAAACTCTGATCCTGGAGGGCGACAGTGGTTACAGGTTTTAATTCTAACCATTTTCTTAATTAGTGACCAGTTTTTGTTGCTTATTAACTTCACTTAATTGATTTGTTATTTAAGACCCAGACCCTTTAAATGAGGGGTAACAATGTCGGTCCTGGAGGGCCACAGTGGCTTCAGATCGTTTTTTCCCTTTGGTCCTTCAGGATGCTATTATTTATGTTGAAACTCCATGTGGGGGTTTCAAGACATATGACATTACACACATTTTCGATTGTCTAGCTGTTCTTGTGATGAGTGACTCAGCTCAAATTCTTTTATCTTTTTAGTGCCTCCACATTGTTTTCCTTTCCCAAGTTATAAACTGACTGAAACAGCAGCATTAAAGTTATAAATAACTGGTGCAATACAAGAAGAAGGTGTGAGAGAGGAATACTTTGTGTGAATTGCCCTTGCAGTTAAATTGCTTAAAGAGTCCTGTAAATTCAGTTCATTCTGGTTCATTTGAGCAAAATTAAAACTTATATAAGCAGTCTGTAATTTCAAGATATGATGGTTTTACACTTCAGAACACACGTAAAATTGACAAATTTTGCTTTTAAATGAACAAAAGTCAGAACTCTTTAACTGGGATGTGGAATCAAAAGCAACTACTGGGTTACTGGAGTTGGAGTCGGTAAAAATGTATAGAATCTGACTCCAACTAAATGTAAATTGCAACATAATGTGTTAAAATTTACTTCTTCTTCTTCTTTCGACTACTCCCATTAGGGGTTGCCACAGCAGATCATCTTTTTCCATATTTTCCTGTCTTTGTCATCTTGCTCTGTCACATCCACCACCATCCTGTCCCCTCTCACCACATCCATAAACCTCCTCTTAGGCCTTCATCTTCTCCTTTTATCTGGCAGCTCTATCCTTAAAATTCTTCTCCCAGTCTACCCAGCATCTCTCCTCTGCACATGTCCAAACCAACACAATCTCACCTCTCTGACTTTGTCTCCAAACCGCCCAACCTGAGCTGAACCTCTAATGTCCTCATTTCTAATCCTGTCCATCCTCGTCACACCCAATGCAAATCTTAACATCTTTAACTCTGCCACCTCCAGCTCTGTCTCCTGTGCCACCGTCTCCAGCCCATATAACACAGCTGGTCTCACTACTGTCCTGTAGATCTTCTCTTTCACTCTTGCTAATACCCGTCTGTCACAAATCACTCCTGACACTCTTCTCCACCCACTCCACCCTGTCTGCACTCTCTTCTTTGCCTGTCTTGCACACTCCCCGTTACTCTGTACTGTTGATTCCAAGTATTTAAAATCATCTACCTTTGCCAACTCTACTCCCTGCATCCTCATCATTCCTCTGACCTCCCTCTCATTTACACACATACAGTTGGGTCCATAAATATTTGGACAGAGACAACTTTTTTCTCATTTTGGTTCTGTACATTACCACAATGAATTTGAAATGAAACAACTTCGATGCAGTTGAAGTGCAGACTTTCAGCTCTAATTCAGTTGGTTGAACAAAAAGATTGCATAAAAATGTGAGGCAACTAAAGCATTTTTGTAACACAATCCCTTCATTTCAGGGGCTCAAAAGTAATTGGACAAATGAAATAACTGGAAATCAAATGTTCATTTCTAATACTTGTTTGAAAACCCTTTGCTAGCAATGACAGCCTGAAGTCTTGAACTCCTGGACATCACCAGATGCTGGGTTTCCTCCTTTTTAATGCCCTGCCAGGCCTTTACTGCAGCGGCTTTCAGTTGCTGTTTGTTTGTGGGCCTTTCTGTCTGAAGTTTAGTCTTCAACAAGTGAAATGCCTGCTCAGTTGGGTTAAGATCAGGTGACTGACTTGGCCATTCCAGAATTTTCCACTTTTTTGCTTTAATAAACTCCTGGGTTGCTTTGGCTGTATGTTTTAGGTCATTGTCCATCTGTATCATGAATCAATTTGACTGCTGTATTTAGCTGGATTTGAGCAGACAGTACGTCTCTGAACACCTGAGAATTCATTCGGCTACTTCTGTCCTGTGTCACATCATCAATAAACACGAGTGTCCCAGTGCCACTGGCAGCCATGCATGCCCATGCCATCACACTGCCTCCACCATGTTTTACAGATGATGTGGTATGCTTTGGATAATGAGCTGTTCCACGCCTTCTCCATACTTTTTTCTTGCCATCATTCTGGTCGAGGTTGATCTTGGTTTCATCTGTCCAAAGAATGTTTTTCCAGAACTGTGCTGGCTTTTTTAGATGTTCTTTAGCAAAGTCCAATCTAGCCTTTCTATTCTTGAGGCGTATGAGTGGCTTGCACCTTGCAGTGCACCCTCTGTATTTACTTTCATGCAGTCTTCTCTTTATGGTAGACTTGGATATCGATACGCCTACCCCCTGGAGAGTGTTGTTCACTTGGTTGGCTGTTGTGAAGGGGTTTCTCTTCACCATGGAAATAATTCTATGATCATCCACCACTGTTGTCTTCCGTGGACGTCCAGGTCTTTTTGCGTTGCTGAGTGCTTGCTTTCTTTCTCAGGATGTACCAAACTGTAGATTTTGCCACTCGTAATATTGTAGCAATTTCTCAGATGGGTTTTTTCTGTTTTCGCAGGTTAAGGATGGCTTCTTTCACCTGCATGGAGAGCTCCTTTGACCGCATGTTGTCTGTTCACAGCAAAATCTTCCACATGCAAGCACCACACCTCAAATCAACTCCAGGACTTTTATCTGCTTAATTGATAAGGACATAACGACGGACTTGACCACACCTGCCCATGAAATAGCCTTTGAGTCAATTGTCCAATTACTTTTGAGCCCCTGAAATGAAGGGATTGTGTTCAAAAAATGCTTTAGTTGCCTCACATTTTTATGGAATCGTTTTGTTCACCCCACTGAATTAAAGCTGAAAGTCTGCACTTCAACTGCATCAGAGTTGTTTCATTTAAAATTCATTGTGGTGATGTACAGAACCAAAATGAGAAAAAAGTTGTCTCTGTCCAAATATTTATGGACCTAACTGTATACGAGGTGAGACACAAAAATAACCGGACTGGTCTTGGGGATTTCATGGAAAACTGTCTGGAGGTCGGCCAGATGTGAATCATAGAACTATATCCCCTCCTACACACCCTCTCAAACCGCTGACCAGCTAGTTATATCTTGTAAATAGCCCAGTCAGTATTTACACAACAATCGGTACACGAGTTGCTGCAACAATGTCGGGTGAAAAAATCGAATAGTGAATCAACATCAAATTTCTCGCAAATTTTCACTTTTTCTGTAAAGCAATTTTTGACTGACAAAAACATTCCTGTCCTCGAACATAATACAATAAAGTATCTGAATACTTTCTGAATCCACTGTATGTGCCTTATGGTTGATTCCATCATTTCCATGACATGCAGACGTGGCTAAAAATATAGCACCCTTTCTCTGAAAAAATCCTTATCATTTTCTCTACACTAAACTGTGCCATCTGTTGGAAAGAAAGTTCTAGAAACCAGACGGACACACAGCCACTTATCCTTTTATTGAGGTGGACAGTAGATAGATATCTTATATGAAAGAATGATACTTCATAAATAAGGCTTTTTAAATATACAGTGGAACCCCGGTTCACGAACGTCTCGGTACACGTACAACTCGGTTTATGACCAAAAAGTTCGCCAAACTTTTGCCTCGGTTCACGACCACACACTCAGTTTCCCTTTCGGTTTGTGCGCGCTGATGATTTCCGCACGTGTTGCATTGTTCTCAGTCAGACGTGAACTGCTGAACTGCTGCAATGTAAGACAGAGAGAGAGAGAGAGCAGGCAGGCTCGCGTGCTGGAGAGAGAGAGAGAGAGAGCAGGCAGGCTTGTGTGCTGATGAGAGAGAGAGAGAGAGAGAGAGAGAGAGAGAGAGAGAGAGAGAGAGAGAGAGAGAGAGAGAGAGAGAGAGAGAGAGAGAGAGTAGGCAGGCTCGCGTGCTGGAGAGAGAGAGAGAGAGAGAGCGCGTGCAGCTGAGAGCGAGCCTGTACGTGCAGCTGAGCAGGGAGCCTGGGTGTTTGTCAGTTTTATTCAATGTTTTTACATTAGTTTACTATTACACTGTGCATTCTATGGTGTAATTAACTATATTTGTGCTTAAAAATATTTTAAAAAATATATTTACATACAGTTCGTACGGTCTGGAACGGATTAATTGTACTTACATACAATCCTATGGGGGAAATTGCTTTGGTTCACGACCAATTCGGTTTACGACCAGAGGTTTGGAACGAATTATGGTCGTGAACCGAGGCTCCACTGTACTGTACATTCCACAGTGATGCACTGAAAGTCATTTATTTTTATTGCTGCCTACACACACACACACATTTTGAGGCAAAACTGGATTTATCTATGCTGCCTTGGAAAGGCTCCAGTAACCCCCGTGACCCTGTTCTCGAATAAGTGGGTTAGAAAATGACTGACTGACTGTTTGCAGTGTGTTCTTTATCCTTAGCTGTTCTTTTTTCTTCTTTGTCAGAACCCCATAAACTCCTGCAAACCACCCAGACCCCCCAAAAAATGTTTCACCACCTCTATGAAAACCTTCCGGTGTCACCCCACTTATGACTAAAGCTATTTGGATAATATGTGGGTCGCTGCTACCCTTACATTTGAATTAAACAGATTCGGTGAATGGATGCCCAGTTCGTTTGGCAGAATTGCAGCACTGAAGACGGTCATTTGGTCTCACACTGCTTCGACTCTGCTTCTGTTCTCAGTGGTGATGCATTCTGTTTGGAGTTTACATGGTATCTCCGTGTTTCATCAATGCCTTACTAAACCCCAAAGTTAATTAATTAAGTTGGTTGGTTTGTTGGCCACTGTAAATATGATCAATGCAAAGTGTTCTGTGATGGACTGATGCTGTGTCTATACTTGGTTCCTGCCTTGCACAGCAGGGAAAAACTGAAGTTCCAATTTTGCTTGTAAGGGGTAAAGCAGAACAAGAAAAAAAATTGAACCATCGATGATTTGTATTTGTGCAAATTCCACTTCAGCCTGAGGATTCAGTGAACCGTCACACAATCTACTATCAAAAGGTGCCTGAGTCAGCAGCCAATCATACATCTCATGTTTACCTTCTATCAGCATAGCTGAGGGCGATTTGAAAAGAAGTTCCTCCGTTTGAATGGGGGGTGGGAGCCCTGCATTTGAATTTCAACAATCTCCTGGTAGCCTGAAGATTTAATTTGAACAGCACATCATGAAAAGTATCTGTGATCTGCAAGCAGGTGACTTCTTATCTGACTGAAGAATTCAATTCTTTTTTTTTAAGATTTCCTGCATATTATTAAATGAGCCCTTTGATGTAGCCTAGAAGTGTCAAGCCACCATTCGTTTTCTCCAAGGTGCCACAGGTATGCCAAACCTCAAACGTCCATTTTGTGCAGGATTTTCACTGGATGCTCCCAGAAATTTTTATATTTTCCAATGAAACTAATACCATTTTTATCAAGATGCCATTAAATTGATTTAAAATATGGCCAAGACATTACTAGTGTTTCTAATGGCTAGCCCTGCTTTAAATGACTGATTTTTAACTTCTGGTTAACATATGACCACAAAACCCCAGGATCAGCAGCTATTCCTCTCGTGTGCAAATAGTCAGCTCCCTTAGCTTATCCTTAATTAGTCGTGTATAAATGCTAATTGGTTATTAGAGAAACTTTTCTAATTGCATTAGCACCAATGAAACACATTACCTGCATTGTGAGGGAGCTCCAGTTGCAGCACTATGGCTTTGTGGCGCAATTCCCCAAGGGTGATCCAGCTCACAGGATCCTCATTGTTGAGGACCGGCCAAGGGGATGCCCACATAACACCTGGCTGCGGCAGATAGAGAGTCATTTCCAGAGGGTGGGACTGGACCGCATGTCTGCCTTGGGGGTTGCCAACTAGGATCCTGAGCTCTTTTGTCGTGTGGTGGGTGCAGCAACGCACTGTACCAGTGCAGGCTCCCCAACCTGACCTGACCTGACCTGACCTGACCAATGAAATTTGCTATTCTATTCACTTGGGTTGCAAGGTGCTGACATTCCCAAAACTAAGTTTTGGGTTCAGAATTGGCCAAAATGAAACAACTTTTACAAGAAACATGCCAGTCTGTCAGTCATTTTCTAACCTGCTCATTCCTGAACAGGGTCTCAGGGGTCTGCTGGAGCATATCCTAGCTAGCATAGGGTACAGGGCAGGGAACACAACCTGGACAGCGTGCCAGTCCATTGCCAGGGCAAACACATACACACCTGCATACACACCAACCACATCCATCCATCCATCCATTATCCAACCTGCTATATCCTAACACAGGGGCCTGCTGGAGCCAGTCCCAACCAACACAGGGCACAAGGCAGGAACAAACCCTGGGCAGGGCGCCAGCCCACCGCAACACCAACCACAAACTAGTGCTAATTTAGGATCACCAGTTTGCCTAACCTGCATGTCTTTGGACTGTGGGAAAAAAATGGAGCCCCCGAAGGAAACTCATGCAGTCACAAATATTGTTTTTTTTTTTTTGCAGAATGAAGGTTATTCCATTTATATAATGATATAGATTATCATACTGTATATTCATATGGACTATATGAGTCAACTTGTGGTAGAATACCTGAGCCCACTGCAATTTACCTACCAGACAAAGATTGAAGAGGAGGATGCAATTTATCTATCTGCACCACAAGGATGGACAAAGCCGGCAGCACTGGGAGGATGATATTTTTTTATCTCTCCAGTGCCTTCAGTACCATCCCTGTTACGGGGTAAACTCAGAGATATGCAGGTGGATGTGCCTATAGTGTCCTCGATGATGGAGTGTCTGTCAGGCAGACCATAGTTTGTGAGACTCAAAAACTGTGTGAACAACCCTGGAGCACCACCAGGAACAGGCCTGTCTCCTTCTCTCTTCACTCTGTACACCTCCAACTATAAATATAACAGCAGGTCATGTCACCTGCAGAAATTCTCAGATGAATCTGCACTTATGGAATTGTATGAGACTGAGGAGAGGAATCAGATGGAGGACTTTCTTTGTCGGCACAAAGTGAATTGTTTACATCTTAACATCAGAAAAACCAAGACTTTCACTGCACTAAAGAGCCTCTATGTCCAATCACTATTTAAGCAGTGGATGTTGAGGTGGTGCACTCCTACAAGTACTTGGGGGTGCACATCAATGACAGGTTGGACTGGTCTTGTAACACAGAGGAACTATAGACGAAAGGGCAGAGCTGACTCTTCTTCCTTAGGAGACTGTGCACCTTTAATGTGGGAAGTGACATCCTTCACATCTTCTGTAACTCTGTGATGGCCAGTGTGGTGTGCTAGGCTGGTAACATCATTTCAAGAGAGGCCCACCGAATCAACAACCTAATCAAAAGGCCAAGCTCAGTTATAGGATGCACTGGAGGTTGTAGCAAAAAAGAGAATTAAAAGAAAACTGACTACAATGAACAACGCTGAACATCCTCTCTCTGATACAGCAACACTAAGGACTTTCAGGCAACAAATCATTCAGCAGAAGTGTGACAAGAAGCGTGACTGGGACTCTTTTATACCAAACGGCAATACGGCCTAGCGCCTCACTGAAACAGTGACAGCCAAGTCAGAACTTTTCTTTCTTTTAAATTTTCTTGCTTTATAGTCATTCATGTATGTGTTCAGAACAAAGTGTCTGTGTATATATTTATTTGTTTATTTACTTATCCACATTTTAATGTATTTATTTATTTAACGAGCTTTTGGAAAAAGCCAAATTTTTCCCTGGGGACAAATAAAGTTCTATCTCTCTATCTATCAATCTGAGAGATTGCCACGAAACCGAATAATTCATATAAAAACTGCCTGTTACCGTCTTGTGAATAATTCTGCTGAAAAAGTAAGATGCAAACCACTAGTTAGCCATAAAAACAGGATGGCCGGATTGCAATTTGCAAAAAAGGACTTAAAAACAGTCTGCAGAATTCCGAAAAAGGGTCTTGTAAACAGACGAGATAAAGACGAACCTGCATCACAGTGATTATAAGAGCAAAGTGTAGAGACAAAAAAGGAACTGCCCGAGATACAAAGCAGACCACATCATCTGTTAAACATGATGGTCCAGGGGATGTTATGGCCCGGGCATGTATGGCTGCCACCAGTCCTGGCACACTTCTCTTAATTGATGATGGAACTGCTGATGGCAGTGCCACAATTAATTCTGAGGTGTACAGAAACATCTGATCTGCTCAAGTTCTAATAAATGACTCACCGGATGGTGCTTCATCCTACACCAAGATAATGATTCAAACATACTGCTGAGGCAACACAGGAGTTTTGCAAAGCTAAAAAATGGAAAATTGTCACCTCATTTCAAGCCAATTGAGCAGGCCTTCCATATGCTGAAGAAAAAAATGTTAAGGGAACAAGCCTCCCGAAACAAGCAGGAGCTGAATTAGAGGCTTAGCAGAGCACCACCAAAGAAGATTCTCAGCAGCTGGTGATGTCGAAGAATCACAGACTTCAAGCAGCTGCTGCATGCGAGGGATATGTGACAAAGTCCTAAATATAATAATACACCTACCATTGCTGTGTCCCAAACATTATGGTGCCCCGAAATGGGGGGGACTGTGTAGAAAGTGTGGTGACTGAAATTTCTGCAAATACCCTTAAATGAAAAATCTGCAATATGCACTTCAAACACGGGTTCGTGTGGAGCAGAAGGGGAAATCAAGGAAAAATGTGTCTTTATCCCAAGCATTATGGACGGCACTGTACAAGACTAATGAAGTACAAGCTAAAGGAGTTGACTATTAAAACATTGAAGGAAGGTATGCTGAAAATGGAGCTTTTCATTCGTATATCAATAATAAATTAAAAATCAGTCATGTCAAGCAGTGATGGCCATTAGAAACACCAGTAATGCCTTGGTCATATTTTTAAATCAATTTAACAGAGTCTTGACAAAAAAGGTACTAAAATGACTTTTATTTGCTAGTACTTAATGTATAGGAACTTAATGTGGTGGCTTTGGAGTTGCTTATAACATAACAAATGAATTTTATATGAAAAACGTGAAAGTAATTTGGCGTGTCCAAGCTTTTGACTAGTACTGTACATTTTAAAAGAGAAATTATAAATTATGATGGAACGTTTCTTGTTAAAAAGGATCTAAAAGTAAACATTCTGAATTAGTATAAGCTGTCCTAATTTGAGGTGTTGATAAGAAATGTAATCATGGATATGGTGAGAAAGGACAGGAAGATATGAAAGAAGATGATCTGCTGTGGCAACCCCTAAAGGGAGCAGCCGAAAGAAGAAGAAGAAGATAAGAAATGTAATAATTTCTTCCTCACAGGTGGCACAGTGGTAGTGCTGCTGCTTTGCAGTAAGGAGACTGTGGAAGATTGTGGGTTCGCTTCCCGGTTCCTCCCTGTGTGGATAGCGCTTTGAGTATTGAGAAAAGCGCTATATAAATGTAATGAATTATTATTAGGAATACATAATAAACAAAAATAGTTATGGATGTAGTGAGAGAGGACATGCAGGTGATGGGTGTAACAGAACAAGATGCAGAGGACAGAAAGATATAGAAGATGATCCGCTGTGGCAATCCCTAACGGGAGCAGCCAAAAGAAGAAGAAGTTCTATCAAATATTTGAAATAGTCAAATGTGTGCTTCAATTTAAATGTTTAAAGTCTATATATGTTTGATTGTAATAGAACTGTGTCAGTTTTCACCCTCTGATTGAAGTCCATAGAGGGCTAGATCCCCAGTCTTCTTCTTCTTTCGGATGCTCCTGTTAGGGGTTGCCACAGTGGATCATCTTCTTCCATATCTTTCTGTCCTCTGCATCTTATTTCTGTTATGAGGGCTAGATTCCCAGTAAAGCATCAACATCAAGAACAACCTGATAATCTTAATCACTGACCTTGAAATAGTCTTGAACTAGCCCTTATGTTTGAAATTTGTCATTTGCAACCTCCTGGAAGTTGCTCTTAGAGGGTAGGAGAAACGTTAAAAAATGCAAAATCAAAAATAGTATCATTATCGTGATCGGCAACCTCAAAATAGCTTAAAACGACACTCCACATGCTTGGCTATAATACCGATCCCCATTTTTAGGGGAACTTTTAGAGTATCATTGACCCATCCTGTTCCATTAGGGGGTGAACCCCTGTGGTCGGTTGATGCACAACTTCAAAGTCCTTCTGATCATTCTATTTTTGTTTCCGCTGAAGACACCTGTTGGTTTACTCTTTATCATAAGAGTATAATTTCTTGCATAAATATGGTATAAGATGGCTTAGAAATGAGAAGTTTTCCGGTGTCGAGAGACAAAATTAGATTGCATAACTAGATGTCTGCGATGGGTTGGCACCCTGCCCGGGATTGGTTCCTGCCTTGTGCCCTGTGTTGGCTGGGATTGGCTCCAGTAGACCCCCGTGACCCTGTGTTCGGATTCAGCGGGTTGGAAAATGGATGGATAACTAGATGTCAAGTCACATCGAACGGAATGTCAAATGCGGGGGTTTCTCGTAGCGGCGAAGAGGTGACGGGTTACATAACTTAAGTGTTTTCAAAGAGTTCAGAAGTTAATACTTATTAACACAATGTAAGCAGTTCATCGGATGAGAACATAACCAGATAACGTTCAGACTGATATCAAATTTCGGTCAATCAAAACTATGTTTCACTATATAACAAATATTCGCTCTAAATGTTTAATTGTTCAGTGGGTAACAGCACTGCTTCGTCGAATTAAAATTCCAACAATCTGTGAAGGTCTAATGATGCATTTACTTCCCGCTCCTCAAAGTTCATCTCCCGCGAGCTGCGCATCCATAAACCGGTGGACACGCACGTGAACTTCTTCCTCTTCGCCTCGACGCCTTCAGAACTTTGCGCAACTAGCTGGCAAAACTCAGCGCTCTAAGTCAACCGTGGAAAAAAACGAAGCCTTAGCCAATCAAATTCAACTATACGCAAAAAGAAACCCCGCGTGAGTGACTCTCAGGCGATCCACTCGAATGCTTCATTTCTGTTTTCCGTCCGCCTCTTTTAGATCGACGGAAATTGTAACCAACCGGTCCTAAGGGTTCCTATACTTAACCACGCCTGCCGACTGAGCCCGCTGGGCGTCGAGCCAATCAAACCGCGTCTCGGTTGTTCGCCGCCATTTTGTAGAGGTATAAGATAACCTAGCCAAGCAGCAGTTTCGTTGCTCTAAGCCTGCACTTCTGTATTGTGCAATGGACGGGTATGTTTGGTCTTCGTTTATTTTCTGTTGTGGGTTTTTTAAAACTATTTTCCGACTAACGAAAAAGCGTGTTAGGCAGAATCTTACGTTTTTTTCACCACGTAAGCGGACACGTGTTGATAGCATAAGAAGTATAGTGGACGTGGCGAAGTTCAGATATGAAAGAGTTTTTCAAAGTAATGAAAAAGAGAGGTTTACTGGCTTACGCTACTCAAGGCTTAAGCGCCCACTTTAAAGTAGATGCCCGGTTGAAAAATCTTAAAAAGCAGCGCGGAGTGCGAAAAGAAAGATTAGCGGAATATTTTTTCACAACTTTTTTTTGGACTCTTGCCACTTAGTTACTGTCGGAACGGGATCGTTTCGTCCGAAGACTCGCGCACTCGTGGGACTGCGAGGAGTCGCGTCTTACATTTGCCAGTGTAGTTGAGCGCGGAGTTACGCAAGCTACAAATCAAGGGTTAGTCTTTTTTTTTTTTTTTTTTTTTTTTTTCCGTCGGACAGGTAACTGAAAGTTGAATTTGTGTAATGTTTTCGTGAGATTTTTTGCGTTTATGGTCATGAAATGTTACTGGGGTTAAAGATCATACAGGTAAGCGTAGGGGGATGGGTAGGAGGAAGTTGCTTCTGCTTCTTCGTGTCTAACCGATGATTTGAGCGCGGCTTTATTCACTTTTTTTTTCCTTCCCTCCTCTGAGATGGCCGAAAAACATTTTCAGTATGCCCCAGCACAACCTGTGAGTCACCACTACGTACTTCGAATGTTCGATTTCGATCAGAATTTAAATATCGTGTGGCATTCACCTCCCTTCCTTTTCTGCGTTTCACATTTCACACTTTTTCCAGTCGGGATCTGTTACGCAAGCGATGCAGTTGGGCTTCTTAACGTTAGTTTCTTAAATGGTATTTCTCTTTCGCCTTTTTCCGCCATCCGCACGACGGGTACGTTTTTAATCGGTAACATGAGTTGATTTGGTTTCGTGAGAAGTGAATTCTTGTGCGGATTTTCCTCCCCCCTCCTCCTCTTCCGCGTTGTTATGGGGTGTGTCCAGTCTCCAGGTAGCGAGGGGGTGGGGAAGGGGCTTGAATCCGATACGCTTGTGCTCCGTACGACAGTTTAGCTGGCTTTGGCACCTTCTCGTGTTTTCACTTTTTTTTGACCAGTTTTCTATTTTTCTTTTGGTGCACGTGAGTTTTTTTCTATTTAAGTCGTCATACATGCTAGTCGAATATTGATTTTTATGTGTAAACCATACATTTTTGATAGTTCTACTCAGTCTCTTTCCCAGTTGGAGTTTTTGTTCCCAGCTCAACATATTAAGTTAATGGGATTGCAAACTTCCCCCCCCCCCCCCCCCCCCCCCGCTTTTCGAGATCTTCAAACTTCCAAGCAGGTTTGCTGATCCTTGGGCTTGTGGGTTTGTTACTACTGAGAACGTAGTATTGTTGTGAAGGATAAATCGACGTGACAAACGGGCAACGAAGTAAGTTAATGACAATCGTATTTTTGTTTTGCAGCCGTCTAGAGACTGATTTGTATCCTATGGGATCCAGTTACACTGCTGAAATAGAGTAAGTTTCTTATTTCCATATCCTTTCTGTGCTTTATTGTAGACCATGAAGTTGTGAAGGTTACTTTAGGTGAGCAGATGTGATCCCACTTTTCTGCCGAGTCATCTGGTATGAGGGGTTTTGCCTGGCTGAATGATTCTGAGCTGGGAAATTGTATTAGTACTGACCTAAATAAATATTTAAATGGTGGAATAAATGACTACTCCATTTCAGGTCTGCCAGGTAATTTGAGTGTTGTATATTGTATGGCAGGATACCCAAAACCTCTTAGTAGCTCATGTTTTGTTTGGTATCCATGTCCCAGACGTTTGCATAATTGGTAAAGGACCTACGGTTTTCTTACCAATGTCTTAGAACTTTAGTGATTTATATTAGTTTTTCCAATTTTGAATTTGGAGCGGTTTGTTACACATCCAAAGTTAAACATTGGATAGAAATTGTATTTAATTGTGTGATGTGCTTGGTTTGTTCCATGTACCCAGTAGTAGTAATAATAATAATAATAAATTTTATTTATATTGCACTTTATATTTTAGCAATCCCAAAGTGCTACAGAGTAAAAATAGAATAATAAAATAAAAAGAACAGAAGAGTCTAAAATACTTTAACAAAATGACTTTCTAAAAAGATGAGTTTTTAGGTTTCGCTTAAAGGCCTCAGTCGACTGTGGGGCTCTCAGGTAATCAGGGAGGGCATTCCACAGCCTCGGCGCCACCGATGAAAACGCCCTGTCACCCATGCTGCTGAGCTTAGTTCTGGGGACTTGAAGAGTGTTAGTGAGTACAGAGCGGAGGGAACGTAAGGAGTTATGGGGGGTAAGGAGTTCCTGTAGATAAAGAGGGGCATGTCCATAAATGCACTGATGGGTAAGAAGGGAGACCTTGTACTCTATTCTGAATGAGACAAGGAGCCAGTGAAGGGTTTTCAGGATTGGGGTGATGTGATCATACTTTCGCACCCTCATCAGGATCTATTCTGCATTTTCCAAGCTAGTGTTGCTGTGGAACAGCTTACTAATACACTGGTGTATTACAAAGCATAGTAAATTTTGTTCAGGTTCAAATACTGTTGAAGAAAGTAAAGTGTAATCCAGTCATTGTTCCAGACTGAATGGGTGTTCCTGATTGTCCCTTAAATGTACCTTTTTAGCCAGCAATAGAAGTGTTTTATGAAAGCCAATAAGAACACTTGTTTAATGTGTCAAATTTAAGTCTTATGCCACAGTGTTTAATATTGTAGGAGACATTCATTAAAAGACTCTTGTACTTTAGCCAATAAAATTTGCTTGTTGCTTTCCCTTTTTAGTTAAATCCTGCCATCTGAAGCTTGTCCGACACTTAAATCAGGCGTTGGCCTGACATCTTATTGTCATTAACTTTAATGTCAACATAAAGGGAAATTAACGTTGAGCAAATCATATTGTGTGCACTTGGTAGGCTTGTGCAAGAACAGTATTCTGCTTGGTCTTGCAATCTAATATCTTAGATTTAATTGAGACAGGCAGTGGTGCGTTCATTTCTAGTTTGTAGCTGAATGACTTCTTAGTGTTGTGAGATGTATAAACTTAAGATTTGACATAGTGTGTAGCTTTGTTAAATGCAATCTGTCTGCCTCCACTGTAGAGTGGAGACATTTTGGCTAATTCTGAGTCTCTATAGCAAGTCTGTTTAATTTGATCTTCACTTTTAGGAATATCGAAGTTTGTCCAAGTCACTGCTAGAAAAATTAAAATTTTTTTTTTTCTGTTTATTTTTAGCACATTTTATTCCCTGGTATTGCTTTAAGTTGCTGCCTTTGTAGTGGGCTTTTTTTGTTTTGTTTAAACTTCCTTGTAGTAGTCAAAATGGCCTCTTAAGTGCTTTAGATTCCTTTTCCAAGTATGGTAATGTCTCCAGACGTTTTCTGTGAATTATAGTAGTAATTGAGGGTTGTTCCTCACTTAGAGTACTTCCTGTGTTCTGTAACAGGATGTGGCGATTTTGCTTTGGGATTTTTCAGTTTTCTCCATATCCTGTTCTCAAGCCTCCAGCATAGTGGCAGGGATGTTTTGTGTTAATCTATAAAATGTTTAAAGGAATACTTGTTCAGTTCTGCAAGATGCTTTTTTTTTTTTTTTCTCCATGCTTTATTACCTTTGCAGGTCCAAAGTACTAGTTAATGAAATGTATTTTTAAAATACTTTGCCTCCCGACAGCTGTTGTCCTTGATAGCTTAGATTAATGCTGATTTTTTTTTTTTCCTCCTTTCTTCCAGGGTGTGGGCTTTTTTTTTTTCCTCCCCATTTATTATTTGCCAGATGTTTCCACTATGGACTTCATACCAAGCTGGTGATTCTATGTTCCTATGATAGTTCAAACATATCTATTTTGTTTTAAAATTTTTTTGGTTGCGTTTTTGTTGTAGACTTTTAGATTAACTGCTTTAGGTTAAAACCAAACACAACTAAGTTGCACATTTTGGCATTTTTTTGTGTGTGTGGTGTGCACAACCCTCTTGTTTTGGGGAAATAAGTTTCAAGTCTTGCCATAGAGGAGCTGCTTGCTGTTAAGGCAGAGTTTCACATAGAGGTTGAATGGCTGCAGTGTGGTTATTGTATTTTATATATTTTTATATATGTAAAATAAAAAATAATGGAGTGTTTGGGTAAGGGAAATGAAATGTTAAAAGTAAAGGTGTAATGCAGAAAGTTTTATTTAGAACAGTAAATTATAAACTTGTCTGGATAAATTGCATTCACATAAAGTGAGAGTAGCAACCTATATGTGAGAATTTGAAGCTAAAGCAAAATACATCCGTTTTATGCTTGTACAGTATTGATATGTGTCGCAATGGAACAGCCCGTGACCATATTTTAATGAGGTTGTACCCATGCTAGTATCGGATTAGTGTTTTGGGTTGGTCAAAAATGGGGTGGCGATTTTAACAAGTGGAAATTAAAAACACATTTTCTGTCCACATACAACTGTCAACTCGGGTAAGCTGTTGAATGGTAGGCAACCCTGACATCTAAAAAGCTTTTAAAAAGTGAGTTGAGTGTCAGTTATGGCATGAGAAATCAAGCTACCATCTCCTTAATTACTGTCCCATCTGTGGCATCATGCCAAAACGCTAAAAGTTCTTTTGTGTCAGTTTGGCATGTTACCTTTTCACTCTATATGGGTCATTCCAAGCAGCCAGTTTCCTTCAGACTATAGGTCAATGGTATGTACAGGCTATATATGAAATGCACATTAAAAGGTGTTTGAGGTGGGGACACAGGGTTAGGTTTTCAAGAGAAAATATAATGGTTTTGTCCATTGAATCTAGACTTAATAATGGAGAGAGAGCTGGGTGTGAATAGGTTAAACTATTGCACCAAAAGGCCTGCTGTTAATTTTTCTTGCATATTTAAACTGCATACAGCCATGAAGAAAAGCAAATTTTAGTGTTTTGTTCTATTTAGTGTCAGGACTGTAGAGCTGAGTAGGTTTACTTTGTCAATGTGACAAATTTTAATGCATCAAGTACATACAACACCCAGGGAGGCTTTGTTTTAGTATAACGCACAATGTTTTTTAGCACCTGGCTTTACAATTCTTAAGGAAAATGGAGTTATTTAGCTTAAGCTTAAATACAGGGTAGGAAATTTTAAAAACTACAGCACCTCACATGTTTATAAAAATAACAGATTATCCTGTGAACCGTTGCCATTTGAGGTATACGTTCCCTTGTCAAGCTGTTCTATTGCAAAACAAGTTGATTTTATGAATGCTTCAGTTAAGGTTGGGTATTTATTCTGGTGCTGAACAACCCGAAATTTTAAAATGGCACAGTTTCAACTTTTTCAAATTTGCTACTGGAATTAAAATGCAGAGCTGGAAAAACTAATATATAATTTAAAAAAAAAAAAAAAAACTTGATGTGATCTGCAGTTCAGTGCACAATCCATTGCTTCAAAGCACTTGTGAGGGTTTCCCTAACTCTCTTTCCAACCATCCTATCCTACACAAACCCCTCCCAAGGCTTCATTACAATTTGGACATTATGGTTTTAGAGATCTATAGATACTTTATTAATCCCAAGGGAAAATTCACATACTCCAGCAGCAGCATACTGATAAAAAAAAAAAAAAAAAATATTAAAGATTGATAATAATGCAGGTAAAAACAGACAACTTTTGTATAATGTTAGTGGTGCTATGGCATGGCGCTCAAGGCAGTCCTGAGGCAAGATGGGCCATTTTGAGGTCGAAAGATGGTATTGATATCAAAGTGAAAAATTTAGTACTGATCCTACACTAGCTTTACAGTACATTAGTGTGACCAGTTTGTCTGCAAAATCCTTTTGCAGCTGGATCTATTTGAAATATACTGTGAATGGGTTACAATGAATTAATAAAGGGCATGAGTGTTGCAGCAACCAGATGCCATGTATTGAGTACATTAAGACCTAAACAGGGCAACGTACAGTGGCTATTAACCTCTATCTACTTCCATGAGACTTTGTAAGCTGTGTGGATTTAAGTTGCTGAGGAAAGTGATGGTGCCATGGTCTTCCTGCATTAGACCGTACAGAAGAAGTTGGGCGCTGCAGTTCTAACTTTTTGGTCCTTTCAGTGTTATCAGAATGACTTTTTTGATCTTAAATTGACTGAGGATGCCCTAGAGTCTTGCCACTTACACATCCTTTTTGGTTCTTGACACCTTGTTTGGAAACTTATTTCCAAACACTTAAAATATTACGTTTTGGAAAATTCATGCAGATTACACGTTAGTGTAGTTTCTCTCGGGTGCTTTATTGATTCTGCCTCCTCAGAAATGAACATGTTTTAGGTGAACTGGGAACTCAAAGTTGGGTGAGGTGTGTTTTTATTTTAGACGGCTATTAGATTAGTGTCTGGAGAATACTGTACTAAGCTAGACATTTGAAGCCACTTGCCCTCGAGTGTCCTTTTTGAAAACTTTCATTCTACTATTTAACACAGTTGTCAAAGCTTTTTCTAGTTAAAACCCAAGGTGTTTATGGGATTTTTGCTGAGGTTTTGCAGTTTGCTGTAGTTTGTTTTTTTTTTTGGTGTGTTTTTTTTTTTTTTTTTTTTTTAGTCCATCTGTCTTGGATGTTTTTAAATTTTTCAAAATCCAGTTTTGGGGTTCACATTGCATTTGAAAGAACTTGTCAGGTTACCTGTAACTTTTGCTTCAACATTCTTTGCGGTTTCTTGTTGCAGCAAAAACTTCCTAGCAGCTGTATTTCTTGCACTTTACCTAATTGCTTATCCATACATCTCTAGTCTCCTGCTTTTTAAAATTTTCTACTTTACTGCTTTCTAACCTTTACTTTCTTTTTCTTTTCAGCAGTGTCCACGATATTACAGTTGGTACAAAGGTAGGCATTTTGTTTTCTCTTGTTGCTATATACTTGTGACACCATCGGATTATTCTGTCATAAGGTGGTGGTGGTTTGTTCTCAGGTTGTACAACAGCCTTTTACGTTTTGTTTTTCTTGTGATTGTAGCCTAAAATGCCTACTTTTAGTTGTGCTTTAAGACACCATGACCCTTTCTTACAATTTAATTACAAAAACTAAACGGATCAATTCAACATTTTTATATTGATGGACTGTTCCACTTTTAATATTTTTTGATCTGTAATCCAGATGTAAATGTGTAATAAAATCGAACTGCTTTGGCAACGAGTGCTGCATAGATCTATTAAATGAATGCCGCCTCACCTACCTTTTGTAGCTGTACTGTCTCAAATCCTGTTAACCCTTTTGTATTTTACTGTATCTTGCAACTTTTTAAACCTATTCAGAAGACATTATTATATGAAGGTTTAGAAAACGCTTAACCTGGATTTCTAAACTAAGATGGATGCAAAGGTTTGGATATTGCTGACATTTCACTGAATCGCATCAAAAATTAGCACAACGTCACTAGGATTCAAGTGTTAACATACAGAAATGTTAACTCCTCAAATCCTAATTCTGCTTTAAGCAGTACATGTGGCTTGTGCAAATGTTAGACATCACTCAGTATTTGGTAACTTGGGGGGGGGGGGGAGGCAAATTGCAGCCAAGAGTTGGGGGTAAAAGAGCAAAGAGTTGACTTTGTCATTGGAATTTCTCCCCTCAATTCTTTTAGCTCAATTGGGTCATCTTGCATACAGCAAGGTGCTGTGAAAAACGTTTTGTGCTCTCAAACAAGTGGGGGTTGAATGTCTCAAATCCAAATAACTCCACTCCTAGGTGTATAGTGTTTGGTGGTTTTTTATTTTATCGCTGAAATCTCCACCTTGACTCTACACCTGAACCATCCATAATCTAATACTGGCTTCTATCAGTTGTTACATGGACTTTTGTCTCTCCCCATTTGTTTAAACAGAAATGGAGGATATTTTATTGGTTTAGGGTTATTTTAGTGTAATGTTTGTGAAGAATTATTGTCATGGCCTACCAGATTTTTAAAGTGTTTTTCACAAATTTAAATTTTTTTTTTTAAAAAAACATCTGCGTTTTGAGCTTTTTTATTTTTTTTTTATTTTTTATTTTTTTTTTTATAAACATTGGCTGGAAAGCAGTGCTTACAGAAGTGTATATTATCAAGGTGATCCCCCAGCTAAATTCAAGTCCTGTATTTGTTGAATCCTTTTCTCACGTTAATGCTTACAATTGGCAAGGAGTTTCCAACTTTTTGTCAAATGTATTTTTTCATTCTCCACCACTTTTTGAAAGTAACCATGTTAAAAGGATATAAAGTACCAAACACTTGGAATGTTTTGCATTGTGGACTATAGCTGTTGGCTATATTCTGCAGGTTGTTCTGTAGCAATATGTTAATTTCCTTTTGCACATTAACAGTTTACCTGTTTTCTTCAACCTCACACCAGTCTCCCTCGTTTTGCCTTAATTCCAGTCTATATGGAAGGGCGACTAATGATCTGATTACCAAACTACAAGTGTTAAGACTTTCATAGTATGATTTGACTACATTTGTTTCAAGACCAATGTAAGTTGCTTAAAATAGAGCTTGTGGCCAAGTAGAAAGATTCTGATCATAACTTTGCAGAAATCCTCCCCGTGTAACTGCATTAATACTGGAATTTTTAATTTGCTTAATGAGTTAATGAAACTGATGCCGTAATTTGTGCTGTTGCATTTGAAGTTTGAAATACTAGGATATAGTAAGTTTCCACTTAGTTTAAGTGAAACACCATTTGACTGGAGTGTCTAAACCTTTTGTGACCTACATCACGTATGAGTTTGTATAGCAGGAAGTTGTGTGTAAAGTGCTTTGCTGTCCTTCAGGCAAAGTAAAACATGCCTGTTGCCATGGAAACTCTTAATTAGTGGTTAGGTGGCTAGCCGAGAATGTGCATTCCTTTCTCCTGTTATCCTGGAGTTCTTGCAGATTTAATTTTCTGCTTTATGGTAGGATGCGGTAGACAGGCTTGCACATGCTAGTCATGTGGTAATTGCTTATGGGCTTTATCTGCTTTTTAGCATGTGGGGGTTTCTCTGGAATTTTGTATTCCCTCCCATTTTGACAGTGTTATTTCAAAAGGTTTTTTTAATTGTAAAATCTGAGTTCTGCAGATGGTTGCATTCTTAAGATTTCTTAAATATTATTCATGCTGTAATGTTTCAACAGGGTACTCAATTGATAGAGTACGATGTTATAGCAACCAGAACTTTTTTTTTTGTACATGGCTATTTATTGAACTGTATACTTGTTTCCTTTTAGCTACCAGATCAGATTTGCACATCAGATTATATTCTGCCTTTGTCACTCTCGACTTTCTTTCAAAAACAAACTTTAACCCAGTAAGTTTAAACACTTGGAGGTAGCTAAAAACTGCATGTCTGCAACAGTTTGTTTGGAACCATTCCATCTTTGAGACCTTATATTTGAGTAGTCCTTGCATGTGCACTGCTCCTGCATGTTCAATTGAGTCTGTAGCTACAATACAGCTCCATTTAATAGATGATGTGTACCCATTTTTTAAAATATATTTTGGATAACCGTACTTGAATGACTTGAGGAAAGAGAATTGCTATAGTATGAAGATGCATCTTGCTCAGTTTCTAAATGTTTAGGTTACCATGGAAGTTTTTGTACATGTTGGGCAATTTCCAGGCAGACAATGCTAGTTTCCATTTTAATAAAAAAAAAGTGGGTTGGAGACCAAGCAAGAGCTTTTCTAATTTGGGCCATTGATTCATACATGCGTCATTTGATTTGTATGTATTTTTTTTTTCCATGGTAAATTTTTAATGCATTGTCAAATTTGACACTATTTTGCCAAAGCATAAAGTACCATGTTCTATCTTGTAGTTCTTCAGTATTTTTAAGCATTTTAATTCTAAACACTATAATTGACACAAGGTTTGCAAAGCCTGTGGACAAACTTTTCAGCATTCTTCATGCATGGGTTTCGGAGGTCCTATAATGCAGTATGTTAATGACCTTTTACAGTGGTGATTTGATCTTTTCAAATACTACTTTTCTGGATTCTTAAACAATTGATATTAAGACTCTACGAGCTCACGGTCTGTTCTACTTTTACAGCAAAATCTTGAAGGGGTACCTCCAATATACATTTCTTGGAAAACACTAACTGCAGATTGTGCTTTTAGAATATTGGGGACCTTCACACCCTTGCTGTATTTTCGGCAATGTTATAGCATACCTATTTTCCTTGGCAGATAGTCCTTGTTCCTTAGCTTTGCTGTCTGCCAAATACGAAAAAATCAAGTACAGACTACATTATAGTAGTGAGTAAATTGATGGTTCAGGGCCAGTTGCTGTATGTTGGTTAGTGCTTGAAATTTAACTGGTTATTGCCAGCCTTAAGCCCTTTTATTCTCTCCCTGTAACCCTGAGAATAATGTGGATTTTTTTTTTTTCTTAAACCTGAATAAAATTTTGAATAAAACCTGAAGTTAGACTGGAGCTGTTTTAGCGTGCACGTTAGTTACCATCTGATAACCATGTACAAGATCCTTGTTAGAGGTTAAACAGCAAGTGTACCATAGTTTCTCCCAGCACCCAACTTGCACATAACTTGACCCAAACGCAAAAATTCCAAAGACTTGCATGCTTTGAGTTGATCCCATGTGCATGTCCCACATAAGATGGTAAGCATTCTGGAAAAACCTAAGCTATGGAAGGCATGTATTGTTTTGTTAGGTGCTTGACTGTAAGTCCATATTTCCTGGTCCAGTTTCTCATTTACCTTAAGTCTAACAACTGACAGTGGTGTGTTATCACATTAAGCATTTCTAATTTTTCTGTGGGATATTGTTACCATCTTGAGGTGTGTGGGGGTTTTAGCCTGTCTTGAAGTTGTTTTTGAGTTGAATGCTAATTGGGGGCGGGGAAATATATACTTTTTGTCTCTGCAGCGGGGATCTGACGAACTGTTTTGTGTCTCAAACGGACCCTATATCATGAGCAGTTCTGCAACAGGTGGGTATCGGTTTACTTTAGGTGGTAATTTTCTCCTCATCCCTGATATATACTAATTTATAATTTGTTTGTTTAGCCAATGGCAACGACAGTAAGAAGTTTAAAGGTGATAACCGAAGTCCTGGAGTGCCTTCCCGTGTAATTCACGTGCGTAAGCTTCCCAATGATGTAAATGAGGCAGAAGTAATTTCCCTTGGACTCCCTTTCGGCAAAGTTACTAATCTTCTCATGCTTAAAGGCAAAAACCAGGTTAGTAACACTAGTGTGAAATAACCTATATACATATTGCAGTGCTTGTACGGGATACTGCTTAGAGCGGTTGCTAAATTACTTAGTAATAAAATCCACATACAGGTTTGTAAAGTATGAATGTTTGTCTGCCAGAAGAAGCAAATTTGTTTAAACCTCTGCTTTGCAGGCTTTCATAGAAATGAACACTGAAGAGGCGGCACAGACTATGGTCACATACTATGCTTCAGTCACTCCTGTTTTGAGGAATCATCCAATATTTATTCAGTACTCTAATCACAAGGAACTGAAGACTGATAACTCGCCCAATCAGGCAGTAAGTTTGTTTTTGGCAAAAAAAAATGTATTATATAAAATGCATGACAGTTGGACATGTAAAGTCCCATGTATTAAAGGATTTAAAAAAAAAAAACAAAAAAAAAAAAAACCTCTGTTGCACAATTGCATCTTGTTCTAAGAAAGCTTTTGCTAATGGACTGAAATGCTATAAAGGGCACTAACCTCCTGAAGGTGATGTGTATGGTTCCCTCAGTGCTAGGTAACAACCTCTAAGCTTCTATATAATTAAACTAGGCATACATGGCAACATTTAAGTTGCTATGCAGGTGTAAAATGTCATTATACGAACTCCTTTTGAAAGGCCAAATATGAACTTGGATTCGGCATCTAATCAGATTCTTTGTTGGTACATCCCTGCAAAATACCTCGGTCACTATTTAGACACAATTAGGTTGCACAGAGCATTACTAAAAATCAAGGTTTGGATAACTGGTAACTTGTGGGCTCCCCCTTTTTACTTTTTATAGTAAGGTATCATTTTACATAGTTTCAGAATTTTTTTTTATTTATTTATTTCCCCCCCCCCTTCCCCTGGGCTTCAAGTATCTGGACTGTGGCAAGGCATCCCTGCAAAATTGTATCTGTAATGAACACGTAACCAAAACTGATTTCCGTTCATGTTGACTGTATTCCCACTTGTTATGATTAGATTACTGTAGTTTTTAGTGTTGTGCTTGTTTTATTCACCAGGTAATAGCTCCACAAATGAGTGACATCTACATTAATGTGGGGTTTATTTGTAACACTTGAACTGTGCATAAAATGTAATGGAGCTGTTTACTTTTACTGTGACATTTGCTTTATCTAGTGCAGTTCTTACAAATTGGGCATACTGAAGTTAAACTTTGAGTACATTGAATATTTTGAGTTTACTTGCTGGGGACTATTTACTTTTGTCTGTGTGTGTGTTGAAAAGCAATTGTACAAAACCTTGCTTACATATGGTTGTGGTGTGGGATTAGATCAATGTTAGTCTGGTTGGATCTAGAACTGTAATCCTAGGTAGAGAAGTTTTAAGGCAGAATATCTCCTTCTGACACTGCATCAGGGCTTCCAGTTTTTAACTGGAGGTAAACCTCTTGGAGAATACAGTAGTCCCTCCTCCATCGCGGGGGTTGCGTTCCAGAGCCACCCGCGAAATAAGAAAATCCGCGAAGTAGAAACCATGTTTTATATGGTTATTTTTATATTGTCATGCTTGGGTCACAGATTTGCGCAGAAACACAGGAGGTTGTAGAGAGACAGGAACGTTATTCAAACACTGCAAACATTTGTCTCTTTTTCAAAAGTTTAAACTGTGCTCCATGACAAGACAGAGATGACAGTTCCGTCTCACAATTAAAAGAATGCAAACATATCTTCCTCTTCAAAGGAGCAAACAAATCAATAGTGCTGTTTGGCTTTTAAGTATGCGAAGCACCGCGGCACAAAGCTGAAGGCGGCAGCTCACACCCCCTCTGTCAGGAGCAGAGAGCGAGAGAGAGAGACAGATAAAAAAAATCAATACGTGCCCTTCGTGCTTTTAAGTATGCGAAGCACCGTGCAGCATGTCCTTTCAGGAAGCAGCTGCACAGAAGGTAGCCAACGTGAAGATAATCTTTCAGCATTTTTAGACTAGCGTCCATATCGTCTAGGTGTGTGATCAGCCCCCCTGCTCACACCCCCCTTCGTCAGCACGCGCGCGCGAGAGAGAGGGAGAGAGAGAGAAAAGAAGCTGGGTAGCTTCTCAGCCATCTGCCAATAGCGTCCCTTGTATGAAATCAACTGAGGAAGCATGTACCAGCAATTAAAAGACCCATTGTCCGCAAAAATCCGCGATATATATTTAAATATGCTTACATATAAAATCCGCGATAGAGTGAAGCCGCGAAAGGCGAAGCGCGATATAGCGAGGGATCACTGTACTGGATTAATATCCTACATTTTTGATTTGACTCATGCCAGATGCTGGCAGAAGGTTTTCAAAAAACCCCTTTCACAGGTTTTTAACCTAACACTTTCTTATGCAACATGAGGTGGCCCTTGTATCTTCAGTATTTAGTTTGTTGCATCTCATGCATATCTGCAGTTTTGGTTCTTTTTTTGTGACTGCATTTTGGTCAGTAACCCTGGTGAAGTCAGTTTGAAATTGTTCATTTGAGCCCATTTCTCAAAGTAGGGTTGTACAGTACACAGTACTGAAATTAATATCACAACCTTCAGCCCTGCTCTTCAAACTTAATGTTCAGGGTACTAACTTTGTATGAATGCTGAAATGGTTTGGATTCCTACCCAGCTTGTTTAAGGCAGAGCAAAAATTTTCTTTCTGAATGTAGACAGAACTCTGAGCTCATTGTTGAGCATAGAATTGCCAGGAAAGAATATATGCTAGTTGGTGGTTTTTAAACTACTGTACGGTTTCCCTTGAGACACTTAACTTGGTAGAAATTCAACAATTAATGTTTTGCAGTATAGATAAACTGGGCTGTCTATAATGGCAGCCACTTGGTATCTAAGCAGTCTTGGGATGTGTGTGTGTGTTTAGGGGGGGTGGGGGTTAATTTCTGGTGCAGTAGTGTCTCGATGGAAGTTTTTACTTTTTTTCCTTTCACCTACAACAGAGAGCACAAGCAGCTCTTCAAGCAGTAAATGCTGTTCAGACTGGGAATGTTGCTATGCAAGCTACACTAGATACTGCTGGATTAGGTGGTCAGAGCCCTGTCCTTCGCATTATTGTAGAGAATCTCTTCTACCCTGTGACACTGGATGTTCTACACCAGGTGGGTTTTCCTAAGGAGGGCATGAGACATGTTGAGTATTGCAATCGTTGAGCCTGTTGGTAAATATTTCCCTTATTCCTTTCCAGATTTTCTCAAAATTTGGAACAGTATTAAAAATTATCACATTTACCAAAAACAATCAGTTTCAAGCCCTTCTTCAATATGCAGATTCCTTGGCTGCACAGCATGCTAAATTGGTGAGTTACTAGATTTTTTTTTTTTTTTTGCTATATAATGTACAATGTTATGCAAATATGCACAATTGGCTTAGCTTTTTGTGAGTTGTGTAAAATTTTTTTTTTTGTAGTCCCTAGATGGACAAAACATCTACAATGCCTGCTGCACCTTGCGCATTGATTTCTCTAAGTTGACAAGTTTGAACGTGAAGTATAACAATGATAAGAGTCGAGATTACACACGTCCTGATCTCCCAACTGGTGATAGCCAGCCTTCCATTGAACACCAGACAATGGCTGCCTTTGGCAAAGAAGCCACATTCAGACTAGGTAAACACTTTTTGTTCTTTCAGAAGTGCTGCTCCCTCAGTTTGTGTGTTTATGGGGACGGAAGAGTGGTTCCCTAAGAATTGTACTACAGCTTGGGTTTTCAAAGATTTCTACAGTTGAAGGTCTTGTGTAGAGTGAAACACCAAAGGGACTTTTTTTGTGTTTTGTTTTTTTTTTTTCCCCCCTCCAGTAGTTGACCATTTTATCCATAGTACTATAGAGATGGATATGTTGACCTAATATCCTGAGGTGGCGATTCTTATTCAGAGCTGCAAGAGCTCTAATTTCTTTCCAGAGATTTAAGCTGTTTCTGAATTTTAACTACTTTTTAAATACTATAGGTTTTCAACCATTTCCTTGCACCTTTGTACCATTTACTTTTATTTCTACAGATAATGTTTTTTCATCTTTCTATAGGTGCCCCTGGCATCATATCTGCCTCCCCCTATGCAGGTGCTGCGGGTTTCCCTCCTGCATTCACCATTCCTCAAGCAGCAGGTTAGTATGTGGATAATTTCAAAAAAGGCAAAATTGATTTGCTAAGGCCCCATTGCAACTTTAGTGAAACGTGTTGAAAATGGGATGAGATCTTTTTATATAATGGGACAGATTTGATTTTGGTGGTGCACTGCAGTGATGGACATTTTTGTGGTTCAGAGAAAAGCAATTTACTGTATAATTCTGTAACAAAAAATTTGTTTTCGTTGCCTCTTTTCAGGTCTTGCTATGCCTGGTGTACCTGGAGCACTAGCCTCCCTGGGCATCCCTGCTGCAGCAGCTGCAGCAGCAAGTAGATTGGGCATTGCTGGCCTTGCTGCCGGACATGCAGTTCTTTTGGTTAGCAATCTCAACCCAGAGGTTAGTCAATTTTCCCAAAAGTTTTATTACTGGGTACCAGAAAGCACATGAAACTCAAAGTGAATCCTTTCTGTCTTATGAACTGTAATGGTGCCAGTGTTTTAATGTGTTTTCTTGTTGTGTGCTTGGTATCCTTCCTTATACCTCCTATTATCTCTAGTGTTCTTGAATAGTCTGCATTTTAAATCTTATTATTGTAAACAAAACACATGCCAGTTGGAGCTGGGATGGATTGATGACCAGAATCCCTTGTACTTTCTCCTAATTAGATGTCCTATATATCTTCCTTGTCTGTAGCAAGACTTGGCTGTATGGGTTTTTCCTCTCTCCCCTCAATCACTTCTTAGACTTGGACTTGTATGTCTTGTTTGAGATTGTTTCCAAGTTGTAGAATTTTTTTTTTTTTTGTCTAGCTCTTCTTTCCTTCATCCATTATCATTTTTTTTTTTTTTCTCCCCAAGACAATATCGCTTTTTTTAACCCCTCCTTAACCCATACTGAATCAAATTGCCCACATGGAGAGGTTTCTAACCCTTGGATGCAGATGACACTTAAGGATAATGTTAACACATCTGAAATAGGAATCCTATAATGCTCTTAGTTTGACTTGATTATAGTGGACATTGTACAATGTTTAGTTTTAGGCTTGATCCGTCGGTTCAAAAGATGTTTTAGTGGTTTGGGAGAGTTGGAATTGGAATAATCGTCGTAAAATGTATGTAAATTTGTTTTTCCCATAACTTTGTAATAGAAGGCGATATTGTCTTAGCTGTATTCCATGTTTATACACCTAAATATGTTCCTCATAGGCTGAGAATCACCATCTTTATTTAACCATTTAATGGCAGGTAATCTGCAAATTGGAACACTTCATATTTCTTTGTGTATACTGACCTGTTTTTACCTCCTTTTTTTTCTTTCTCTCCCTTCCCAACCCCCTTTCCTGTTTTTTATTTTTAATTTAATTAAACTTTTTAACTTGGATACTCTCTGCAAACTGACTGCACGTCCCATTTACCCACCTACCCCATCTGCTTCCTATTGTTGCAAACATGACTGTACACAAACACTACAAATTGGTTTGGATTTGAATACCAACGAAAATGGATTTTTCTCCTCCCTGTTCCACCTACCCATTCTCCCTTTTATTCCCTTATAAAAAATATTAACCATCTTGAAACTTCATGATCCAACCACCGTATTCGCCATTTCCTGTGGATCTGCCTCGCTGTGGATGATCTGTTCAACCTCCACTCTCCTGCCTCCGATCTTTTCCTGTCCCTTCTCCCTCCGCTGCCTTGCTCTGCTGTCCTATAAAGAGAGTTACGCCCCAATGCCTCTTTATTCTCTTCGGTATGTTATCATTAGCATCTTTTTTTTTATTCTTAAGTTTTGTATTCATCTTTTAATAGCTTGGTATATTGAGTGCAATTTTTTTTTTTTTTTTTTTTGGTTTTTGATTTGTGGACTTAAAGTTGCAGCATTCTCTATCTAAAGCAATGTTTATAAACTTACAAAATGACTGTAATTATGGTACTGCTAATGTTCTGCTTGATTTACTTCAGGTAATAAGACTTGGAACAGTTGATTTTTAGTGTACCTTCTTATAAACAATGTACACAATTAAGTAACCACATACTCTTAAGCCAATTCCACAAAATGTATCTTGAAATGGGATGTGGTTTTTGTGCTGGCCTTCCTTCTTTCCTACTCAAAAAAAAAAAAAAAAAAAAAAAAAATCTTTTGGATCATTGATACTTAAACTGATCTTAAACTTTACAGAAAGATTCATATCTTTTTCAAATGACTCCCTTTTTAATTTTGCTTTAGTCTGTCTTCCAATATATTGGCTTCAGAAACTGAAGATGTTTGTGCATGGTGATTCGTGTGTTAGGACTTAATGTGTAGGTTCCAAGTTAGACTATCCTGTTACAATTTGGGTAAAGAAATGAAACTGCATTGCTAAGTGTGGAATGTAGTTTTAAAAGATGCTGCAACTTTTAATCACTCAAGTTTGCAAAGTTTAATTTCTTGTATTTTTAAAGCTTTGAATTTGAAATGTGCATGTTTCATTGCTTTGCATGTCTACTTTTTAGTCTTTATGAATTTTTGGGTCTTTGTGGGTAGGGCCCCCTCTCACTGAATCCTACTTCCTTTGCAATGAAATAGGGTCAGAGATCCTACACTATTGTTGGGAGGAGGATTGTGTTTTTTGTTTTTTTTTTTTTTTTTTTTTCCTGCTGATTTTTATTTTATTCTAGAATATTAAATCTGGACAACTTCCAACTTTCCTGCCAAACCCTTCATTCCCAGAGTTTTGGGTTAATCTGTTAAGGTATCCCTCCATTCCCAACTAGTTCAGAATACTTGATTGCAAAATCAATTTCTCTTGACTCTCCAACTTCTCCCCACCTCCCTTGATTTGCCTCAATGATTTTTTTTTTTTGATGGTTTTTATCAGTGTGTGGAGAGAATCTTTGCATAGTGCAGTGTTTGCCTTCAGCACTTCGAGTTAGAATAGGTTGTATACTTTGTCAGTTTTTCTTATCTGAATTTTTAAGCCTTTTGTGACCTTTTTGTTTATGCTCTCCACTGTCCGAAAAGCCTCAGTTCTCCATGTTAAACTTGTCTATTTTCAACTCCAGTCCTTTGTAACTCATTTTTTAAAATCTTTTTTGCCAAGGTGTGTATGGTGATGTCATAAGAGTGAAGATCCTCTTTAATAAGAAGGAAAATGCCTTGGTGCAGATGGCAGACGCAAACCAGGCTCAGCTAGGTATGCTATACACATGAAATGGGGTGTGTGGGTTTTTTACTTAAATGTAATCAGAAGGAGGTTTATATATAATCTCTTAAGTAGGCTTAGGCAAGAATTGTAAGATGCGTATTTTAAATTGCATGGGTGGCTTAGGGAAGAATGGCTTTACTTGTGTTCTTGCTGCAAAACTTTGAAATGTCCGAATTTATTCTTTAATCTTTAAAATTGGTAATATGGATCTACCTAGTATGCAAATTGGTTGTGCACAGTATTCATCAGTTCATGCAATGCACATTTCATATTGCCCAAGGTTGAAGTACATTTTGGAAACCCATGTTTAATTTCTGAAGCAAAGCTTAGACCGGTCACTGAGTGCCGACAAAAAATTCTAACTCGCTAGTGGAAGTTTAGTTCGTCTAATCTTGTTACGTGGTGCTGTGTAGGTAGTGTAGGCATACCATATGAACAATTTTGTGCCTCCTTGGTGTTCTTGCCAGAGCATGTAACTGTGTGGTAAAGTTTCTAACCTTGGAAATTCTGTGTTGGCATGAGGTGTTTGTGGGTTTTTTGTTTAAATGTAAGTGGGTAACTTTTGCCAGACCTGCCTAAGAGCTCTAATTGCCCCATAAAAATGGTATTCTGCACGGGAAGCATTTGGAAAATGAATGCACAAGAGAGGCTAGTCTGACTCCAGCATTGCCCATTTAGTTTGCTAGTTATTACTGTAATCTGAAAATTGAGGTGCATTAGCAAGGCACCTTTTTGCTATGGAAGATCAGTTTAGTAGAGCATTGTTGCAAATTTAACATCTTTTATACAGGATGAGTCAATTATGTTAATGGTACCGTATGTATATACTTAACAGTTTGTGCCACATATGGTACATCTGTTCGCCATCATGTTCAACACGTTGACATTCCTGTAAATCATCTTGCACATATGAAGTATGTTTTGAGAATAAATTTTCTGCTGTTCAAATGTTAACATAAATGACGACACTCCCTGTATATTCACTTTTTTGTAAGATCTGTTTATTAAACTAATACTTTAATTTATAAGCACAACTTTTTATCATGAAAAGGATTTTAATCAGGATTCATAAAGTAAAGGTCTTTTTCGATTGTATCCATTTAGAGGTAAAGTAGAGCATGTCAGTCTTGCAAGATTTTTTGATCTGGTAATTCCGTTAATTCCTCTTTAGTCATCCATCAATATGGTGGTTGGACGTGATACACACATCTAAAAGATGGAGAAGAAATAAAGAAGCCAGCCTCTTAAATGATTTCCAAATTATTCCAATGCTATTTGCATATGTTGTATACATTGTGAGGTTTTAAGTATTCTTGCATGATGGTACACTTCGATTTATAACATTCCTTTTTAACTTTTTTCAAGCAAGATAAGAGTTCTCAATTTTATGCACAGACCCCACCCATTTTAAATGTCATTTTATACTTGATTTTCACCCATAACCAAATTTAAGAAACTAATTTGTTGGTCAGTGAAAATCTGGACAGTGGTTTATGGGACAGATGCTTATTTGTGTGCTTCACTTCACTAGCTATGAGTCACCTTAATGGACAGAAACTCCATGGCAAGGCCATTCGAGTAACTTTGTCCAAACATCAGACTGTGCAGCTACCTAGAGAAGGTCAGGAGGACCAGGGTCTCACAAAGGACTTCAGCAATTCACCTCTTCATCGTTTTAAGAAGCCTGGATCCAAAAACTTTCAGAACATTTTTCCTCCCTCTGCAACACTCCATCTCTCTAATATCCCGTAAGTAGGTTTTGTTTTGGTCTGCCTAAAAGTTCCATGGGTTGTAAATTCAAACTATAGAACATGTTTGTTCAGGAGGTTGCTAAATGCATGGCTTGTGATCCATTGAAGTCTTATTTGATCTTTTTTAATATGTGAGATTAACAAATGCATGGGTTACTTGGTTTCATTTTTTCCTTTTGTGAATAAAGAATGCCTTTAGTATGGTAGTTCTTTGGTTTTTGAGGATTGTCACTAGTGCTGCAAGAATTAAATTCCTATTTTTAAACAATTGCTCCAGGAAGGTGAAATCCCTTTCATCTGTCCAAATGAATACATTTCTGTAATAGTCATAACAGATATTATTATACTTTGCTTTCTACAAGGTTGCACAGCAAATTTAGAAAAATTTAACTTTTTTTGACTAGGCCTTCAGTAATGGAAGAAGACCTGAAGAAATTGTTTGCAAGTACAACTGCTGTTGTCAAAGGTTTCAAGTTCTTCCAGTAAGTACAGAGTTGATATTCTTGAGCATAGTTTTTTCTTAAAGTATTCAAGGTTTGTTAGGAACTAGGGTTTTTCACAAATTTCTTTATGGATATCTCAAATACAGCTGTAATTATACCTTTTGTTTCCTCTACTCTCAATTTTAGGAAAGATCGAAAGATGGCATTGATCCAAATGGGCTCTGTGGAAGAAGCAATTCAGTGTTTGATAGAATTTCATAATCATGACCTTGGGGAAAATCACCACTTGAGAGTTTCCTTTTCCAAATCTACCATTTAGAAACCAGCTTTGGCAGTTATTTGACAGACGTTCCACTCCTCATGGACAGAACTGCCAGCTGGGGTCTTAATTCCATTAGACTCTGTTCCATCATTCCTTGAAATATATACAAATATATATATTTATATATATCTATAAAGCCACTTTTTCAAAATGGACACCAGAGGGAGGGATAAAGATTTTTATTTGTTTTAAGTATCAATTTTAGCTTTTTATGACCTCTTCCTTCCCTTTTCTAATTTCTGTACATTTTCATGATTGAAAGTATTGGACTGAACTACAAAACGCTGCCTGTTTCCTGTTAAGATCACATTGAGTCCTACAGAACAGTGTAAGCATAAGTACAGTAGTTCTTATAGATCAACTCCAGTATACTGTGCCTTATTAAAAGCATTTGTACAGATACTGTTTTCCCCTAGTAAGCAACCCCATCTTTGTACACTGCATTCAACGCAGTGTAATTAAAAGCCTAGCAGAGTAAGCCAGTATTATCTTGGTTTATGTTAATGCCTAAATGGGCTCTAACATTTTTCCCCTTTACTGTGCAGAATCAGTTTGTACTTGCAGCATTTTTGATTTGGGTAAATAAGCAAGAGAGCCTGACTTTCATGGCTTATTTAGCTCCCATTTTGATGGAAATTCTCTTTTGTAAGAGGAAGCAAGTTGAGTTGTACAGCTGGGAAGATGGCACCATCTGTGTATCGGTGATCTATATTTAAATTTTGTAATTCATAGTCTAGCTTGCTAAATTTCCCCAGAGTGCATCAGTTAGTTGCTCCATTACTTTTGTCCAAATATTTGTCATGTTATTGGAAAGTGCAATTAGTGCATTGCTGTTTAGTCTTAAATACTCAGTTGCGTTTTTTTTTTTTTTTCCTGAATTTATTTTATAGTACGAATATATTTAACGCTCCCTGCTGTATATTGATTGGCAGAGGAATTCTTTGTCACATGTCAACTTAAGGTGGTCACCAAATTTATTTGCAGTAAAATGCATCTGTTTGAGACCCTATTGTAATATCTGCACATTTGTTAATTTGCATTTCCAAGCCACTGTTGTGCAAAAGATACCAAGCTACATCTTCAGTTTCTCTAGAAGTATGCCTGCTCTTAAGATTCTGCCAGCCTCTACAAATTTCCTAGTTGCTCTTTTTAAACCAGTCCCTTAGACCTGTTTTGAGTGTTACAATTTCCATGGATGTGCCTGTTGTAAACCTTCTGCTGAATTCTCTAGCAGCACCTTATCCTTCCAAGACATTGTGGTGTCACTGTACCTATATGTTCAGATTAAAGCTGTCCATTCTTGGGTCCTTGTTCGGAGCCTGAGAAGGTTTGGCCAGCAACTGCATGATTTAAAAGCTCTTATTGTAATTAAGATGCAAGGTTGGTGTGGCTGGTCAGGCTTGCTTTGTAGTGGGATGTTTTTTTCTTTATACATGTTTGCTGTAACAAGTAAGATTTAAAGCAATTTGATTTTTTTTTCTCCCTCCTGCTGCTATTTAATGAGGTTTTTGGGACCAAAGTGGGGCATGGGCTCTCAAACCCTCCCCACCCCCTAACAAAAGTATGCTTCACACCAGCTGGAAGGTGGCAGGTAATCGTTACAGAAGTTGGATATCCTGGTCACTCTTTAAATTAGCCAGGGTTGCGTTCTTATTTTCTGATGTCTGGGGACAAATTCCACTTTTCTCAGGTTTGTTTTCAAGGGAGCACTTGTAGCTTTGGAGCATTTTCTAAAAGTGCTACCAAAAATTTAATTTTGCCATGTTAAAGTTAGTTGCAGATTCCAGGTGTTCCAGGGAATTTAATGTTATGATTTGACTGTTTTCATTTTAAATATGAAAGTCGTTCCACTACAGATTATGGGTTTCATGGGACTAGGTTTACATGTCTGGCAGATGCCAGCACATGGTGTTGGGTGGGTTTTTTTTTTTTTTTTGTTTTTTTTTTTAACACCTAAGGAAAAAAGCAAAAACGAGCTTTAAATGCCTGCGGTTTTGTCCCATTGAATGGTAGAATGCTGTCTTAGTTTGGGACAGGGGTTATTAAAAGGAAAGGTGTACATATAAATTTTTGCTATTTGAACAGGGAGCAATATTGCTTTTATATTGATTAAACAATTGTATATTTTGGTAGTGACTGTGACAAGGGGAGAAGTCGACAATAAAATCAGTTTTTCTAACTTGTTATCTTTATGTATTTCTTTATACTTTGTTAAGTTGGTAGATTTTTTTTTTTTTCTTACTCTGTGCCTTTTCAATAAACTTTATATTCTCAATTCTTCTTTTGCCTAGCACTTTTTTTTTTTTTTTTTTTTTTTTTTTCCCCCCCTTGCTGAGGTTTAAGGTTTGACTGCTTATTTAAGGTGTCCCCCTTCCCCAACCAGTATTGAATTCTTTCATTGGTGATGGTTTTCATAGTGCATTGCTTTTAACACTGTGTAGCCCAGTTGGATTTCTAGACTACCATAATTGACAACTGTTCAGTGTGCATTACAGCACCCCCTGCTGCTAGCCAGGGTGTTGGGCAAGTGTTATGCAAAAGATTAATGTACCTGATGGGGCAGTGACATCCTGTTGTAGGTTGGTGTTTTACACTTCTGAAACAAGAGTAGGTAAATGGAAGGGGAAAAAAAATTTCTGTTTAAACCTGGACTGTATGGTACGTTCAGCCACATCTAAGTTGTTAGATCCATTGCTTGCAGAGTTTCACAGTACAGTTTTTTACATTCTAAGATATCCTTGGCCAACATGTCTTTGCTTGCTATTTAAAATGAAAAGCAAGACCAAACTCCTCATTTGTTGGGTTTGGGACAGACTGCTGACTGAAGAACCTTTTCACCAGTGAGGGGGCTGGATTCTTCAATCAATGTGGGAAAGACACTTGTGTGAAACACTAGGTCTGCGTGGTGTATGACAGTTTCTTTCAGCTGAAGTGGCTATCGGACACTTTCACAGTGGTAGTGCAGAGGCCCTTTGCTTGTGAATTTAGCTGCCATAGAAAAAGCAATGGATACAGGCTTGCAAACAGGTACAGTATGTGTGGGTGGGGTTTATGGGCCTATACACTGGTGGCCTTGGTGAATTCATGACTGGTTTGCATCGCATAACAAAATGTTGGCTGTAAAGTTTCCTACCTACCACTGCAGTGTTCTCTTCACCAAACATTGGCTTAGTAATTGTTTAATAGTTGTTGTTTTGGGTCTTGTATGTGTAGTTGGATTTAGTACAGTACACCTTTTCATTTTTGTATGCTCTGCATTTTTAAACTTAATTGTGTAGGTTGAACTAAAGCCCTGTAGCTCACTCTAGTTTAGTTACTCCCTAAGAATTTAACAGGAGAGGATCAATATCTTTATTGAAAATCTAAGTAAAAATGGGTCACTCCAGATATTCAGAAGAACAGCTTACTTTGATTAAAAAGTTGATTGGCCAGGGGAAAGCAGGTGCAGAATATGAGAGGCTGCTCAGCTAAAACGATTGCAAATGCTTTTAAAATAGCAACCAAAACCTGTAAGACATGGAAGAAAACTGAAAACGTACCATTTGAATGGCTTGATGAATAAAAAATAAAGTGTAATTTTGCTTGACTTTTCACTAGATGGCTTGGCTTTCACAATTTTTATTGGCAAAAAGCCCCCACAACATCCCAATCTTGGGTGTACAGAAGAGGTTAGTTTGCCAACGGTCACTTTGACTGGCCTAAAGACATGGTGCAACATTTTGTGGACTGATGAAAGCAAGATTGTCCTTTTTTTTGGGTCTAGGGACCACAGATGGTTTTGTCTGACACCCAAATACTGAATTCAAGCTACAGTATGCTGTGAAGGTAATGAACCATCATGATATGGGGATATTTTCATTTCTTTATACAGCCAAATATTCCCTACACATTTTGATATTTTTCTTAATGTTTTGATTTAGAATAGAATGTGCACAGTTCCCAGTGCCTTTGCATGTATGGAAATAAAAGCTATTACAAAGATTTTGAGCTTTTCACTCGCACACTATTCTGAATGCAACTGTACTCTTAGAGCAGGTAAAGGAAAAAGCCAAACTTCCTTTACAATAGGTTTCAGACTTTTCTTATTCTAATACTTAAGTCGTCCTTTTACAAGATGGTAAAGAGTGGTCATTGTTTGCAGGTGACAACAATTTCACAAGCGCTCCACAATTGTGGCTTCTTTGGGGATGGCGTAAGGAAAAAGCCACTTCTCAAGATTTGAGCTTTGCCAGAATGCACTTTGAAGAGCCTGATGCTAAGTGCAAAAAGGTGTTCTGGTCAGATGAGAGCAAAATCAAACTATTTGGCCTCAACACCAATACAGCTCACCATCCACAACACACCATATCTACAGTAAAGCATCGTGGGGGGCCTGGGTCTCTCGTTAGGGTAGAAGGAAAAATGAATGGGGCAAAATACTGTCAAATTCCTGAGGAAAACCTGCTACCCTCTGTCAAAGTTGAAGATGGGCAGAATGTTCACCTTTCAACACGACAACGACCTTGAAGCACACAGCAAAATTGACCACCCAGTGGCAGGAGGAGACAAAAGTGAAAGTCCTGGTGTGGCCAGTCAGTGCCCAGAGCTAAATCATACTGAAAATCTGTGGAAAGATCTGAAGATCGCAGACCACCAAAACACTCCATCCAATGTGACCGAACTTGAACAGTTAAACCGTAAAGAAGAGTGGGGGGCAAATATCTAGATGTGCAAAGCTGATAGAGAAGAATCACCACAGACTCAAGGCTGTCATTAAAGCAAAAGAGGGGGGGGGGGGGGGGGGGGGGGGGTGATCCTTCATTAACCTCAGTAGGTCTTGTTTTTGATTTTTTTATAATTTTTCTGAACTGCAGCTGTGATATCTTTCACATGGATGTTAGAGGTGGCATTGAGTAAGTACATCTGGGAAGAAATATGTTTGTTTTCATTTAAGGCTGTAAAGCAAAAAAATGGGAATATTTCAAAGGGGGATTCTTTTTTTATACCCACTGTAGGTGGGACCGGCTGAAGTAGCATCACGCATCTTGCAGCGGTGTGCAGCAAGTGTCAAAACCCTAACCTGTGGCCATGCAAAGATTAGCACAAGATCGTTGTGACCATCCTATACTATGCGGGAGAAAAATGGTGATGTGAGTGGCAAAAGTAATAAATTGCTAGACAGACTTGACCACCAGGATGCCCAAAGCCAGACTTGTTGAACTGTATTGTGTCGTGCCATGCAAGGGTTCAAATTCATGTTTGTCTCTTCATTTTGGATTCTTTGATTTATGTGCATCATTCTTTATCTTTGGTTTTTGCCTTTGTAAGTAGACCCCACCCCACCCCCCCAAGAAGCAGGACCACCTTCCAATCAATTGCCAGGGACTGCCCTCCACCCCTGTATATCTGGAGTGTCTCCCACACTTTCTTGTGGTTCATTGTGAATGCACTGGGGACTCGGTGAGTTCTTTGCATGTTGATGTTTTTGTTAATTTTGTGGGGTTTTTTTTCCCCAACCTTCCTATTTGGATTCTATTTTGGGACTTTGTTGGACTGCATTTGTTAGGTGATTGCATTTTGGCTTCATTGTGATTGGAGTATTTATTTATTTACAGTATTTTTAAAGAGTAAATCTTATTTGATAAAAATCATTGCTTGCACTTTGTGCTAGCTGGGGTTTGCTAGTGATATCCCCCTCTAGTAGGCATTATTGGAAGTGTTTGCGACTACGTGCTTTGGAACACTTTAGTGCTGGGGTCTTGAAGTTGATGCCAGGCTTAGTGAAGGCCTTAAGCTCTATGCCTCTGCAGCATCTGGCATTGCCCTCCAGGCTTCTGGAGCCTTTTGTTGTAAACTTTTGTGATTTTGACCTTTTTATGCTTTTATCTTCTGATGAATCATTTGTCTACTTAACCTGCACTTTGTAGTTTGTTCCTACTTTCATATCCTGCCTTTTGCTTCATGTTTTTGTACCGTTGTCTGTTTGACTTCCTGTGTTTGCTCTTTTGCCTGCACCGTGTTTAGATTTCTGTTTTGGGATTGAGGACTTCTCTAATAAACATTTGTTTTACACTGTTTATGTTGCAGCTCATGGAGAACTGACGATGAAAGTTGCCGTGTGTGGTCAGCTGCACTTTGCGGAGGGCAGTGTTGCATAGTCTTCCTTCAGCCCACTGTTGTCTTTTGGCCGGTTGGTACTAAGACCAGTGTGACGTCCACTGCCTCCTGTGTGTTTTGAAGTGAGCTATAAAACACTTGACAGACGTACACACAGAGAGCTATAAAACACTTGACAGACGTACGCACAGACTGTGAGCAGGCCGGTCTCTGCCCAGTTTCTTCCACCCATCAAATAATCCTGCGTTTCAGTTTTTCCCCTTCTTAGGTTAATTTGTGTTTAATGTGTGAACCACCTGTTGCAATAGTGTTGTCTCTGTCTGTCATACCTCATGAAATAACTTGTCCCCTAGTGGACCAATTTTATTAAAATGTGTCCCATGGATTCTTCAAAGAAACGTGTCGAAACAGTTCAGTTGTTCAGATATCGCAAACCAAATAGCACTCTACAAAGTTTTAAAATTTCAAAATCTCCCATTGAAGATCATTGGCAAATTTGCAAACTCGTCTCTCATAAAATCAAAAAAAGTTCTCTGCAGTTCTGTGCACCTGCATTTGTACATTTTGCATATTTTCCCCTTTAATGCCTCCAATAGCCGATATGGATGGCAAACAGATCCCCAATACAAGTGAATGAGATGCCAGCAGATTGTGTGCGCAGGTAGGAAGTTATGAAACAACTTGGCCCCCAGTGGAACAATTTTATTAAAATGTCTCCCATGTATTTTTCAAAGAAACACGTTGGGACAGTTCAGTTGTTCAGATATCGCAAACCAAATAGCACTCTATATTTCTATATGAATCCGAAAGATCACGCATGTGTAATAAACCAACATGTGACAAATTGTCAATGATAATAGTTTTGAAAGACGGAGATATCAAAGACAGTTGAAATTCGTGCTTATCCAAGAGCACAGCACGATTCGTCACAAGCGGCAGATCCAGGAAATAACTAGCGTGTAGGGCCCGCACGGGGATGGCGAGTGAAGCAAGCAGGGGGCACAGCCCCTTACTTTTGCATTTTTTCCCCTTTTACGCCTCCAATAGCTGATGTGGGCAGCAAACAAATCCCCAATACAAGTGAATTCAATGCCAGCAGATTGTGTGCGCAGGTAGGAAGTTACTGTCACTGGCTGCCTTCATGCACTGTAGGACAGACTGGCAGTCCCTTCCAAAAGTATTGGATCAACAAGGCCAATTTGTTTTTCCTGTGCACTGAAGACATTTGTATGTGAGATGAGAGAGCAGAATTTCAACCATATACAGTTACTACAGCCCATCAAATAATCCTTCATTTTGGGTTTTCCCCGTTTTAGGTTAATTTGTGTTTAATTTGTGAACCATCTGTTGCAATAGCCTTGTGTCCGTCTCTCAGTCCTCGTGAAATAACTTGGCCCCCAGTGGACCAGTTTTATTAAAATGTGGCCCACGTATTCTTCAAAGAAACGTGTCGAGACAGTTTAGTTGTTCAGATATCGCAAACCAAATAGCACTGTACAAAGTTTTAAAATTTCAAAATCTCTCATTGAAGAGCATTGGCAGATTTGCAAACTCATCTCTCTTAAAATTGAAAAAAGTATATTTTGCATGTTTTCCCCTTTTACGCCTCCAATAGCCGGTATGGACAGCAAACAGATCCCCGATACAAGTGAATGAAACGCCAGCAGATTGTGTGCGCAGGTAGAAAGTTACTGTCATTGGCTGCCTGCATGCACTGTAGGACAAAATGGCAGTCCCTTCCAAAAGTATTGGATCAACCAGGCCAATTTGTTTTTTGCTGTGCACTGAAGACATTTGTGTGTGAGATCAAAAGATGAATATGACGAGTGAGCAGAATTTCAGCTTTTAGTGTCATTTCAGCCATATACAGTTAATACAGCACATAGTGAAATGAAACAACGTTCCTCCAGGACCACGGTGCTACCTAGAACATTTCCGGCATCCAATCAGAACTGCAGGGACTGCTGGGAGTTGAAGTTTTTACTGCCCGGTAGCACTGCTACAAGGTCATTCATTGTATTTCACCTGATAAAATTTCAAGAAAAACTGAGGTGTTCTAAAACTCTTGAGAAGTAGTGTAAACCGTAATAATACAGAATTCATGGGCTCAGAAGAGGGAGGCTGTGTTTTACTAACATGCTGGAATTCAATGAGGAAGCAACAAAAGCATATGACTAGAGTGGAGCATAATTACCATATATACTCGCGTATAAGTCGGGTCTTGAAACCTGAAAAATCAATCATAACATCAGACCCCGTCTTATACATCCGTTCAAAAATGCAACCCTTATTTTTAATTTTTTTTTGACATGAACTTTTCTACATAGTCACCTTCCCTTGTGATGCAATTTTCCCAGCGTCATACCCACATTTTAATACCATCAACAAAAAATGTTTTTGGTTGAGTGTGTAGCCACTGATGCACTGCTGCTTTCACATCATCATCATCATCATCACATGGTCTTAGCTGGACGTCGGGAGCGCTCTGCATCCGTCACACTAGTACTGCCATTTTCAAACATTTCAGTCCACTTATAGATGATGACAGAGAACTTTATCCCTATAGTGAGCACACATGCGGAGATGAATTTGTGCTCCCAGCACACACAAAGCGTATAACAGACCGCTGTTCCTCTTTGGTGCAATTTCTAAGTTTCACAGTCATCTTCAACACAGAATGACAACTCTTATACTAAACTGCAAGGGCAGCCAGCTTGCCAGACAGAACTAGTCACATGACACTCTCAGCCACGCCCAATTACTACTCCTCCCTCCCGCCTTCACTGTTTCCAACGAAAACAGAAAAGTGCGGAAACTTTTTGAACGTCCCTCGTAGATGTTGTGTGGGCTTTAACACATTTGACTCTCCCCTTCTTCCAATTTGTTACAAGTGATTTCCCCCTTAAATTCATGAGGTTTATTTTTCCAGACTTTTTCCATAATGTAGTGCTGGCATGTCAAACTGAAATCCCGGAGGCCCACAGGTTTTCGTTTCACTCACTTTTCTTAATTGGGGTCGATTATACTGTTTAGGATTGTCTAGACTATAAGTCATCAGACATTTGCTTGACTCCTATAGAAGAATAGCTATTAGAATATGGTAGAGTCTTTCACCCCCTGTGAATTAGGATGAGATAGAACTTTCTTGCTATATCTGCTATTTTTATCCAAAAAACATTAGCTATCTTGGTTCCCAGAAGTGTACTTAGTCCTATATTTTTCATCAATGTTGTTGGTGGTGATACAGACAACCCAAGTATTTACTTTAAAAACATCCAAAGTCCCTAGTTTGTGGTGCGAATGATGTGTACAACAATAACCAGAGATAGAATCCTTATACAAACATTCACAAAATTGCCCCAATTTACATCTGGCTGTGGCCTTAAATTAGATGATGCACCTTTGCTGCATAAAAACAGATATCTTGCTAAACGTAGGTGTCAATCCTCCCTTCAAAATGGCAGCACTACTCTCATTAATGCAAGCCATTTAACATTAAAATTGCAAGGGTTCGTTCTATCTATCTATCTATCTATCTATCTATCTATCTATCTATCTATCTATCTATCTATCTATTATATAGTGCCTGTTTATCTATCTATCTATCTATCTATCTATCTATCTATCTATCTATCTATCTATCTATCTATCTATCTATCTATTATATAGTGCCTGTTTATCTATCTATCTATCTATCTATCTATCTATCTATCTATCTATCTATCTATCTATCTATCTATCTATCTATCTATCTATCTATCTATCTGTGTATGTATGAATGATATGGTGTGTTAATGAAGTCATTTGTAGTTGCTGCTTATAATCAGTGGCTGGTCAGAGTGAGATTTACAAATATATGAACCCCAAAGAGTAGTTTATTCACTATTCAATTGGCAGTATACGCATTGACTACTGGTTATGTTTCATATCTCATCAGCATTTTTTACACACACATTAGTAAGGTACATATTTGGCTAAGAAAGAATGTTACATTTATAGCGGCGAGAGAGAGCAGAGAGAGTGCATTTGCTCTGCAGCCTTCATATGTATTACTGAACTCCATGCGCCTGTTCTTCCTTTTGAAAATCTCCCATCACTTTCTTGGAAAAGTCCTCCTTATATTCCTTTAGTTTTAAAAATCCATTTTGGCAGTGAGTCGGAACAAAAAATAAAAATAAACATCTCGATGCAGTGCACTTCCATCCATCCATTTTCCAACCCGCTGAATCCGAACACAGGGTCACGGGGGTCTGCTGGAACCAATCCCAGCCAACACAGGGCACAAGGCAGGAACCAATCCCGGGCAGGGTGCCAACCCACCGCAGTGCAGTGCACTTGACTTTCTGATATCGCTAATTTAAAGAGCCTCTGTGTAGAAGAACAGCAGCAATGAGCACCCGTTGGGCCCACATGCGGTACTGCCTGCCTCACCATGTTCCTTTTCACTGCGGTTTTATGTCCCATCAGCAAGACTAAATATGTCACAGACATTCATTAAAGATATTAGCCAGACTGTGGGAAGTTAGGGTGTATAATAAATGTGTCTGCAAACCTTATATTGGCGACATAAAGAGAGACAGCAACAGGTACGCACATCAACCCTGTCAGTGTGTGAGGGAGCGCGCAGTCCAAGGGGAGGTGAGGCTCATCGCTGCCGCACCTCGCGTTTCTCTGTTTATTTGAACAGGAAATGAGCCAATTCAGCGATTTTGACTATAAAAATGATCACAATTATTGGAATCAGAAAACAAATTTATAGCACAGACCAGTGGACACATTTATCTTATGTTATCATTATTAGTTTTTTTTACTTTTCATGATGACAGGGCCTGCTTAGAACAGGTCCCGTTGCTAGCAGGGACCGAAAGACCCACTTACAGCATGAAAATGGGATAAGCATCCAGCTTTCTGTGGTTGATCATTTCCATCCTTTCGTTCCTCACACATCACCATATCAGTCCATAGCAGTAGAGAGAGCCAGCAGGATTTTCGGACCACCCATTGTGTATTCAAACCTCACATTTTTACTTCCTGTGTGTAATTCTTTACATTTACTGACATTAAATTTCATCTGCCACAAATCTGCCCAAGCCGGTCTGCTGTCCAAGTCCTTCTGTGATGATATAACGGATTCCAAAATTATCTGCTACTCCACCTATCTTGGTATCATCTGCAAACTTAACCAGCTTGTTCCTTATATTCATATCTAAATCATTTATATATATTAAAAATAGTAGCAATATAGCAATATACATTATAAGAAATTGACTCCAGATAGTCACAAAGGTTTGGGGCAGCCACCTGTATGATATGATCCTAGCTGCAAAAGCTTTGAAAAAGTGAGTTGTTTACAAGACAGAGTCCAAAACAGAACTGCATAAGTGGAGGTAAGATGGCGGTTTTAAGGGCTAGAAGAGGAAATAATGTCATCCATGCTGGAACTGGAAGTGGCGTCTCCGTGGACCGGAAGTGACATCACCAGATGCGCCGGAACCTGAAGTGATGTCATCAGTGGCACTGGAACCTGCCGGGATTTCCCGGGAATGGTCTGCAAGAGACTGAGAGAGACAGTTGGCACACTCTGCCACCCCCTGGTCTGACGTAGTATTACAGTCACTCAAGCCCTTTAGCTGCCTCCTAATCGCACGTGTGTGACAATATATATATGATACAGTATCTGCCAAACCATACAAAGAGCATACGACACGTGTTTTGCCCTAATTGGGGCTCGTCAGGTGTAGATAGATAGATAGATAGATAGCAGTCTGTCGCTGAAGCTGCTCCTCTGTCTGGAGATGACCCTGTTCAGTGGATGCAGTGGATTCTCCATGATTGACAGGAGTCTGCTCAGCGCCCGTCGCTCTGCCACAGATGTCAAACTGTCCAGCTCCATGCCTACAATAGAGCCTGCCTTCCTCACCAGTTTGTCCAGGCGTGAGGCGTCCCTCTTCTTAATGCTGCCTCCCCAGCACACCACCGCGTAGAAGAGGGCGCTCACCTCAACCGTCTAATAGAACTTCTGCAGCATCTTATTGCAGATGTTGAAGGACGCCAGCCTTCTAAGGAAGTATAACCGGCTCTGTCCTTTCTTACACAGAGCATCAGTATTGGCAGTCCAGTCCAATTTATCATCCAGCTGCACTCCCAGGTATTTATAGGTCTGTACCCTCTGCACACAGTCACCTCTGATGATCACGGGGTCCATGAGGGGCCTGGTCCTCCTAAAATCCACCACCAGCTCCTTGGTTTTGCTGGTGTTCAGGTGTAGGTGGTTTGAGTCGCACCATTTAACAAAGTCATTGATTAGGTCCCTATACTCCTCCTCCTACCCACTCCTGATGCAGCCCACGATAGCAGTGTCATCAGCGAACTTTTGCACGTGGCAGAACTCCGAGTTGTGTTGGAAGTCCGATGTATATAGGCTGAACAGGATCGGAGAAAGTACAGTCCCTTGTGGCGCTCCTGTGTTGCTGACCACAATGTCAGACCTGCAGTTCCCAAGACGCACATACTGAGGTCTGTGTACGCGCTTTTGCTTTCCCTTACGGCAGGGTTGGGCAGATTCAGTCCTGGAGGGCCGCAGTGGTTGCAGGTTTTTGTTCCAGCCCAGTTGCTTAATTAAAAACCAATCCTTGTCAATTATTTAATTTCATGGCTTCTTAGTGCTTTAACTCTGCCATGTCAGGTCATTCTCATATCCTAGATTTATTTTCCTTTCTAAGGATATCATCCAAATGATTTGAAGTCTAAAACAGATGAGTAATTCTCAGTGCTTCACTTTTTTCTCTTCACTTTCCTTCCAAGTATTTAATAATAAAACCAAATAGTGCGTGATAAATACACATAGGTGTAAATGAAAACAAGCTAAATGGAGAAATGCTGGTCTCTTTTGTCATTTGCATGGTATTGCTAATTAGGAGCAATTAAAAACCAAGAATACAGCTGTTTAAGACTAAAATAAGCAATAAAGGTTCAAAATCTTAATGAGCGAGACAACTAACGTGAAGATGAAGTGTTACTTGAGCAATAAGGGCTTCTTATTAAGCAATTGGGTTGGAGCAAAAACCTGCATCTACCGCGGCCCTCCAGGACTGAATCTGCCCACCCCTGCCTTATGGGGATCGAACCTTGGATGTCAGCGCCTGAAGTGAAGCCACGGCATGCTGGTTTGCTTACTTGACAGGGTGAAGATGGGAGAATTACATTTTTAGGTCTGAGTGGCAATCTGATTATTATGGTATGTATTGCATACTATTCATAACTCTCTGAATGTGTGTCGGTATTGTATTGTCAGCTGTTCTGAGATGACATTCTGTTAAAAGTTTCCTTAAACAGTGTGCATATGACAATAAAGTTGAAGTTGACAAAAGGGTTCTGAGAAAAGTCAGTCAGTCAGTCAGTCATTAGCCAACCCTCTATACCAGGGGTGTCGAACTCCAGGCCTGGGGGGGCCGCAGTGGGTTTCATTCTAACCGTCTCCTTAATTAGTGATCAGTTTCTGCTGCCAATTAACTTCTTTTGCCTTTGTTTTAATTGAGGTGACTCGGACCCCTTAGTTGTTTCTTTGTCCTTAATTAGCAGCCAAACAATAATGAGACACAAAACAAGCAGCCACATGACCAGCTAACCTGTGCCCATCACACAATAGCTGAAAATAAAGAAGGGTGAAGGTCTTAGTAAAACAGACGAGCAACAGTTTTGGAAATGTCTGCTGTGGCAGAATGAGAGCAGCAACAAGTCCTGGAATTAAATGACGGGTTCAAGAATCAGCATCTCATTAAGAAACTGGTTGGAGTGAAATTGGTTGGAGTTTGAATCCCCAGTTTAATTGAAAATCTGTTGGCTCGTTTCACGTCTAATTTCTGTTTGGCTGTCATTTAATGAAGAAAATAATGAATTCAGGGGACTCAATCCTTAAAACAGGGCTACAGAAAAGAAGTTAATTAGCAGTAAAAACTGGTCACTTATTATGAAAAAGGTTAGAATGAAAACTTGCAGCCATTGCAGCCCTCCAGGCCTGGAGTTTGACATCAGTGCTCTGTACCCTAACACTGGGTCACGGGGGGTCTGCTGGAGCCAATCCCAGCCAGCACAGGGTACAAGGCAGGACATTGACAAAGGGCCACCCTAACGTATGGGCGCAATGGGCACTGGCCAGGGGTCCACGATGTTTCTGATGCCTTTGTATGTATCTCTTATATTTTATGAAAACAGGGGTCCCAGCGCACTACTTTGCCTGGGGTCCTACGATGCTTGTAAGATGGCCCTGCATTGACAACCAAACTTAATCATGTAAGCAAAGATCTTCAAGTAACCCAGTATTCATTTTCACGCATTTCTTTCTATATTTGGGTCAAAATTGAATGCGCTTCTTTGAGGTTTATTTTTTACATAAAGATAAATAGACAGTGGCCAGATATTACCTTATTTGTCCTAAAAGGGAAACGAATAGCTGAATTTGTAATAACATCTTTAAGTAAAATGCCTCCTATTCCTTAGATCAGGGGTCCTCAATCACGGTCCTGGAGGGCCGCAGTGGCTGCAGGTTTTTGTTCTAACCCGGTTGCTTAATTAGAAAGCAATTCTTGCCAATAATTTAATTTCATAGCTTGTTAGTGCTTTAACTCTGCTATGTCAGGTAATTGTCATATCTTAGATTTTCTTCCCCTTTCTAAGGATATCATCCAAATGATTTGAAGGCTCAAATGGAGGAGTAATTCTCAGTCCTTCACTTTCCTTCCAAGTATTTAATTAAACCCAAATAATGCATGATAAATACACACAGAGGTGTAAATGGTAACAAGTTAAAAGGAGAAATGCTGGTCTCTTGTCATTTGCATGGTATTGCTCTGCGGTGGGTTGGCACCCTGCCCGGGATTGGTTCCTGCCTTGTGCCCTGTGTTGGCTGGGATTGGCTCCAGCAGACCCCCGTGACCCTGTGTTAGGATTCAGCGGGTTGGAAAATGGATGGATGGATGTTATTGCTAATTAGGAGCAATTAAAAACCAAGAATACAGTTGTTTAAGACTAAAATATAATAAATATATATAAAATAAAATAAGCAATAAGGGTTAAAAATCTTAATGAGCAAGACCACTAAAGTGAAGCAGAACTGTTACTTGAACAATAAGTGCTTTTTATTAAGCAATTGGGTTGGAGCAAAAACCTGCAGCCATTGCGGCCCTCCAGGACTGTGACTGAGTACCCCTGCCTTAGATGGATTCTCTCATTCGTTTGTGTCCGAATTATTAACCGGTTAATATCGTCACCTACATCCCCACATGTTTCTCATATCCCGCCAACGACTTCCGCCCCCTCGGTCCCACGCTTATCGGCTTCCCGGAGACAACTTCCGCCCCTCAGTCCCACAGCCATCGATTTCCCGACAACGACTTCCGCGCTTTGCTCGACGCGCACTCTGTCCGGCAACTACTTCCGGTTTGTCACGACCAGGAAGTCTTCAGCTTTCGAAGGAGTAAATCCCCCTGCTTGCTGCGTGTCTTTCCGTAGAAAACAAAAATGAAGATTTCATATTCCCTTCATCTGTCTTGGTGGTTATGGTTTGTGTTGTTGGTGGCACAAAATAATATCCCATGGCGGACGATGGCGGAATCACATAATAACGCGCCGGTTTTAAGCACCAACGCCACGACTTCATCACATCTTCGAAACGAGACCAGTGGCGGACATTCGATCAAGGGTCTTGGCATCGACAGGTCCATGGTCAATCGGGCGTTATACGTGCTCATCGGGTTCAGCACTATTGGAGTGTTTTATTTCGTGATCAGGGCTGTCAGGTAAGCATTTTTACTTTTGGTGTTTAGCCATGACGCCGCTCAGTGTGGGCGAGTGATACTCTTAACAAAGCCTTTCGATGGCAGTGGACGGGTGATGCTGGAAGCTATGGATTACTTTTACGTACCTGTCACCTTTAAATGCAGGGCTCACAAGATGACAAAAGGGTGCTGTGATGTAGCCTGGCATGCGAGTAAACCTTAGATATATGAGTGAGACGGGGAATTTGGTTAGGTTGTGTTTTTGATGCCACTTTAATCCTGTGATGTGAACCGGTGAGTGATACACCGAAATACGGAGTTCACTGGATCTGACCCAGAAAATGAACCTTTAAATTGAAAATTTGCCCCAGTTGCTCAGTAATTAGATAGTGTAGATTGTATTAAGATGGCCATTTCTTGTAGACTAACGTCCACAGTACCAGTACTGAACATTCGCTCTTCTGACCACCCAGCCTGGCATTCTCTTAACCTCTAGGTGTGTGTTTAAAAACGGAAATCTGGGTTATGTGCTATACAAGTGAAAGTTGTCATATTATGTGATCACCGATGGATCACTGTGCTTTTGCGAGTTGACAAAGCAAAGCTTAATCTTCCTAATTGCACTTGAATAAAACAAAAAGACCCAATTAGATAAACTTTATTAATCCCTAGGACAGGGGTGGCGAACTCCAGGCCTGGAATGCTGCAGTGGCTACAGGTTTTCATTCTAACCCTTTTCCTAATCAGTGACCAGTTTTCACTGCTAATTAACTTTTTCCCCATCACTTTAATAGCCCTGTTAGAAGCGTTCAGCCCTCTGAATTGATTCCTTTCTTCATTAAATGACAGCCAAGCAGAAATGAGATGTGAAACGAGCTAACAGATGACCAGCTAAACTGGGGCTTCAAACTCCATCCAATTTCACTCCAGTCACTTTCTTAACGAGAAGCCAATCCTTGCTGTTAATTAAACCCGTTATTTAATTCCGTGGCTCGTTGCTGCTCTCATTCTGCCACAGCACACATTTTCAAAACTGTTTTTTTATTTTTTCTAAGAATATTGTCAAAATGTTTTGGTGACCTGAGAGATCAACCTTACCAAGGCCATCACTTCTCTTTAATTTCAAATATTGTGTAATGGGCACAGGGGAGCTGGTCATGTGGTGGCTTGTTTTGTGTCTCATTATTGTTTGGCTGCTAATTAAAGAAAAGGAAACAACTATGGGGCCTGAGTCAAGTTAATTAAAAGAAGTAATCAGCAAAAACTGGACACTAATTAAGAAGATGGTAAGAATGAAAACCTGCAGCCGCTGCGGCACTCGAGGCCTGGAGTGCCCTAGGGGAAATTTAGATGCATAGTGCCAGGTCAGGTTGGGGAGCCTGCACTGGTACAGGATGTTGCCACACCCACCATACAACAAAACAGCACAGGATCCCAGTTGGCAACCCCCCAGGCAGACACCTGGTCCAGTCCCACTCCCCAGAAATGACCCTCTATCTGCCGCAGCCAGGTGTTACGTGGGCATCCCCTTGGCCTGGTCCTGCCACTTGGGTGCTCAATAATAAGGGTCCTGCGAGCCAGATCACCCTCCGGTAATTGTGCCACATGGCCATAATGCCGTAACTGACGCTCCTTCACAATGCAGGTCATGTGCCTCATTCGGGACTCCATGAGCAACACAAAGTCAAACCAGGAGCACCTAAGGATTCACTGGAGAGACACAGTACCAAAGGAGTCCAGTCCTCGTCTCAGGTCACTGGACAGCATCCATGTCTCACAGTAATATCGCAAGATAGGAAGCACCAGGACTCTGTAGACTTGGACCTTCGTCCTTTTGCAGTGACATCAGGACCACCACACACCCCTTTCCAGCAACTTCATGACCCCCCATCCTCTCCCAGTCTGTCTACTGACTTCATAGGAAGAGTCACCAGAGACATGAATGTCACTGCTGAGGTAAGTAAACCTCTCGACGAGGTCGAAACTCTCTCCGCAGACAGACACACTGCTGATGGCCGTCCCCAAGAGGTGTGTTTGTCTGCAGCGAGAGTGTCAACCTCGTCGAGAGGTTTACTTACCTTGGCAGTGACATCCACATCTCTGGTGACTCTTCCTATGAAGTCAGTAGATGGACTGGGAGAGGATGGAGGTCATGAAGTTGCTGGAAATGGGTGTATGGCGGTCCTGATGTCACTGCAAAAGGACGAAGGTCCAAGTCTTTAGAGTCCTGGAGCTTCCTGTTTGGGAGACACGGACGCTATCCAGTGATGTGAGAAGAATACTGGACTCTTTTGGTACTGTGTCTCTTCGGAGAATCCTTGGGTCCTGCTGGTTTGACTTTGTGTTGCTCATGGAGTCCTGAATGAGGCACATGACCTGCATTGTGAGGGAGTGTCGGTTACGGCACTACGGACGTGTGGCATGTTTCCCAGAGGGTGACCCGGCTCGCAGCGAGTGGCTGGACCAGGCCAAGGGGACGCCCACATAACACCTGGCTGCGGCAGATAGAGGGTCAGTTCTGGAAGGTGAGACTGGACCGGGTGTCTGCCTGGGGGGGTAGGTTGCCAACCAGGATCCTGAGCTCTTTTGGTGGGTGCGGCAACAAGCTGTACCAGTGAATGCTCCCCAACCTGACCTGATGGTGACCTGAACTGCACACAGTACTCCAGATGTGGTCTCTGTAGCCACTTGCAGTATTTACCAGAGGCTTGGCTATGGTTAAGCAGAAGGATTAGCATTGCTGACCAATTAAAATATCAGTAAATATAGTTTTAGCTGATTCTGGCATTATTTGCCCTCCTTGTATATTTAAATGCCCACCCCAAGATGACATCCTATTAACACCACTGACGTGTGCACTAGGATTCAGACCGATGACATGGAATCAGCTAAATCAATACAGAGGGACGTGGACAGCTTATGGGTTTGGGCAGATTTGTGGCACAGATGAAATTTAACATACGTAAATGTTAAGGGTCACACATATAGGAAGTAAAAATGTTAGATTTGAGTTTACAGTGGATGATTGAAACTTGAAAGTACACCTCATAAGAAGGGCCAGGAGATCGTCGTGGCTCAGTCAATATCTATGTTCAGAAGACAGTTAGAAACTAACAAGAAGGATTGTGGGATATCAGGTCGCACATAATGCTTCTTGACTTGTACTCGCATTATAACATTTTATTACCTTTTTAACTGTTTCTACAGATAGATAGATACTTTATTTATTCCAAGGGGAAATTCACATACTCCAGCAGCAGCATACTGATAATAACAATATTAAATTAAAGAGTGATAACAATGCAGGTATACAGACAGACAATAACTTTGTATAATGTTAACGTTTACCCCCCGGGTGGAATTGAAGAGTCACATGGTGTGGGGGAGGAACGATCTCCTCAGTCTGTCAGTGGAGCAGGACGGTGACAGCAGTCTGTCATGAAGCTGCTCCTCTGTCTGGAGATGATCCTGTTTAGTGGATGCAGTGGATTCTCCATGATTGATAGGAGCCTGCTGAGCGCCCGTCGCTCTGCCACAGATGTCAAGCTGTCCAGCTCCCTGCCTACAATAGAGCCTGCCTTCCTCACCAGTTTGTCCAGGCGTGAGGCGTCCTTCTTCTTTATGCTGCCTCCCCAGCACACCACCGTGTAGAAGAGGGTGCTCGCCACAACCGTCTGATAGAACATCTGCAGCATCTTATTGCAGATGTTGAAGGACGCCAGCCTTCTAAGGAAGTATAGTCGGCTCTGTCCTCTCTTACACAGAGCATCAGTATTGGCAGTCCAGTCTAATTTATCATCCAGCTGCACTCCCAGGTATTTATAGGTCTGCACCATCTGCACACAGTCACCTCTGATGATCACAGGGGTCCATGAGGGGCCTGGGCCTCCTAAAATCCACCACCAGCTCCTTGGTTTTGCTGGTGTTCAGTTGTAGGTGGTTTGAGTCGCACTATTTAAAAACTCACATCTTCAAGGTAATTGTATCTCAATGTAAACCCGTAAATGTTTTTTACAGCTTGTTTCCTGTAGTTTAGCATTTGCTATCTTGTACTTTTAATTTAATGTTCTCTTTTTTTCTGCACCTCTCTTTATTGTCCTTTTCCTAGATTAAATAAAGCCCCCAAGAAGAAATATGGATTGCTGTCCAGTGATGATAACATGGAGTTGGCCGCACTTGACAGTGACGATGATGATACTGTGTATGAAGCCAAAAGCTTACGCAGGTAAGCTGAGCTGGAGCTCAAATGAGGCTGTGGTTTCTGCATGATCAGTAAGTTGGGACATCACTTAGAGAAAGATAGAAAAGCAATGCAAAAAAATCTGTGCCAGTGTCTCTTTAGACAAGAAGTTACATAGTGCCATGTACTAGTGGGTGTTTAATGCCATTCCTGGTATGCCAAGCACTCACATTCTAATATTGCCAGGTTTTGCAGTCATATGAGACGTATTGTGTTGATTCCACAAACTGAAAGGAGACCGACTGGTTCTTTTGATCTGGGGTACTCCTCTCCACTCCTGGAGGTCCGCAGAGGCTGGTTTTCATTCCAACCAGTGTTATAACTAGAAGCCAGGCCTAGAAGATAATATGGCAGAGTGGTGGCTCTGAGGCTATGGATCTGTGCTGATAATTGGAAGGTTGCCGGTTCAAATCCCATAAACCCCAAAAGTGACTTTACTCCGTTGGGCCCTTGAGCAAGGCCCTAGAGTCTTACTCTCCACCACACTGCTTGGTCACTCATTCCATGTGTCTGTGTTCCTTTGCATGATAAAAAAACCTTCTAATATTTGTGAGAAATTTGATCTTAACAAGTTTCCAACCACGTCCCTGTGTTCTTCTTGCAGAATCACTTATAAAGTAACAACTCATTTCATGATTTTAAACATTTCAGTCCAAATAGGAAAAGGCATTAGGCCACAGCACCAACTCCTGGTTGGGAGTGTAATTACATTTACCTGAGCCTTGATGCGCGCCTGGCGCACTTGTTTGACAATTATTACTGTCCCTTAATATTCCTGGGTAGAGTGGTGGCAATCAGAAGGTGGCTGGTTCGAATCCCGTAAATGCCAATAGGGACTATGCTCTGTTGGGACCTTGAGCAAGGCCCTTCACCTGCAATTGCTCCATCTTGGGTATGACGTTAATCTGCATCCAGTCCTGCATGGGGGCCCTCCAACCTGCAGAGAAAAACCTGGGGGTTGGTGACAGAATTGGCACTCCAGCCATCATAAAAAAAGATTCCCACTGGCTCCATTCCATCTGAACTAATGTGGCGCTGAGGTGCCACCCATTGCATGGCTGCTCTCGGGTCCTGAGTTGGTTTGTCTTGCACTGTACTAGAAGATAATGAAACCTGGTATTTAATTATATGGCTTGGTAGTGATAGACAAATCTTTATCAGATTATTTTTTTTGTTTTTTGATAACATGTTTTGTGGTCTGGAGAAGAGTTGTATGTTTTGGTCCTTCCCTTCTTTTTCATTTATTTCAAAACGTTTTGTTAACACAGATACTTAATGATGCTTATACACAGTGTGAAGCCCAGGGCGCGTACAGCCGGCCTCTCTATCCCCAAAATAGACAAGACAGAACACAATTTTGACACACAGCACTTGGTTTATTTACAGTCTAGCACACAATGCTCACAGAGTAAAGCACAACTCCACTCCTCCTCAGGCTTTGTCCTCTTCCTCCCGACTCAGACCATTGAGTGGTTGTGACTGGCTCCTTTTATATGGCACCCGAAAAGGAGTCCAAGTGCCCAATGACCTTCTTCCGGCAGCACTTCTGGGTTTAGTGGAAGTACTGCCAAATAGGGCCCTGTATAAGTCCAAGCGCCCCCTAGTGGTGGCCACAGGACCCCCAGCAGGGTTGAGCTTCCATGCTTACAACCTGTGGCCCCGTTACAGGCCAAGAACACCTGGCTGTGGCAGATAGAGGGTCATTTCCAGAGGGTGGGACTGGGCCGTGTGTCTGCCTAGGGGGATGCCAACCGGGATCCAGAGTTGTTTCGTCATGTGATGGGTGTAGACCAGTGCCTGCTGCCCAACTTCCATCCATTTTCCAACCCGCTGAATCCGAACACAGGGTCACGGGGGTCTGCTGGAGCCAATCCCAGCCAACACAGGGCACAAGGCAGGGAACAAATCCTGGGCAGGGTGCCAACCCACCGCAGGACACACACAAACACACCCACACACCAAGCACACACTAGGGCCAATTTAGAATCGCCAATCCACCTAACCTGCATGTCTTTGGACTGTGGGAGGAAACCCACGCAGACACGGGGAGAACATGCAAACTCCACGCAGGGAGGACCCGGGAAGCGAACCCAGGTCCCCAGATCACCCAACTGCGAGGCAGCAGCGCTACCCACTGCGCCACCATGCCGCCCCGCTCCCCAACTTGACTTGACTTATTAGAACTTAAACTATTTCATTCATGCGGTTTTAATCACTCATATGACGGAGGTTAAATTTGAGTTCCACAACTAAGCCTTTCCTGCTGAAATTGTTTCCCCGCCCCAAGAAAGTAAAACTACCTGAGTAAATGTTTAAGAGCAGAGCACCATGTATGGTGTGAAAGTGGATTGGCACATTTATTTTAACAATTTGTGTTTAAAATGTCTGTACAGAGTTCTTGGGTATCAAGTAATGAATTATTAATTATAATTATTAGTATTTTTTTTCCATTTTTCTTTGTTGATGAGCTGCCATTGAAGTTATTGGTAACGGAACATATAGGACGCACGCCAAAATGACTGAAGTAACAACTTTTTCAATGCCATTTTAACTAAGTTTACTTTCTGCCACCAATCACAGAGCACCCCGGTTAAACGACTATAATACACCCTCAACCTTGAAACACAGACTTTATCACATCGTGGTGTGTTTCAAAACACATTTTGCATGGAGTATGCGTTAAATCAAAAAAGAAAAGGACACAAGGAGATTGGTGACGGTCACACCTTAGTGTGCCGTGCCAAATCAGAAGGGACAACTGAATTTCACAGGGCACAGATATACTCATAACAGGGGACCTATGTGATGGGCAGATGAATTTCAAATGTTTTGCATGCCTTCCTTTTGTTTTGATGACCGGTAGCATTATATTCAGCCCTTCGTTCATTATTCCGACACAAGTGTAACCAGCCTCTTATTGAAATTCACAGCCATCCCCTCAGCAGCGGCGTGTACTTAGGAATATTTTCTCGCGAGCATCACTGAGTCTGACGTCACTTTTGCTGCAACTCCCTCGCAACCAGCGCAGGATATAAACTAACCTTTATGCAGCTCTGGGATATGCAAGGGAGCTCGTGCTGACACGTATGTTAACGGCACATCCGCTTAACAATAAAAATGAAAAAAAGGGCCTTTTGCAACTGTTTCAATATAATTAGTTTAAAATTTCAATGATTTAATTCGTAACGGGTAAACAAAGTCAGTCAGTCAGTCACTTTCCAACCCGCTATATCCTAACACAGGGTCATGGGGGTCTTATGAAGCCAATCCCAGCCAACACAGGGCGCAAGGCATGAACAAAACCCGGGCAAGGCGCCAGCCCACCACAGGGCAAACAAAGTAGAAAAGATAATCACCAAATCCTATTTTTGGCTGCATTTGAGACTGTTTTAGTTGCAGTCTGGAGAGCTGGCGGGACTATGGGCTGGGCCACTCGGAGTTTTCTTCTGGACCACATGTGGCCTGCAGCTGCTATTTGAATAAGCCTTTCTTACTGTCTGCCATGCTACTTTATTGCTTATTCCATGTGTCTGTGGTTCTCTGTGTGAGGAAAATCTTCCTAATGTTTGTGCGAAATTTCCCCTTAACAAGTTTCAAACTGTGTCCCCGTGTTCTTGATGAACTCATTTTAAAGTCACCGTCTCGATCCACTGGACTAATTCCCTTCATAATTTTAAACACTTCAATCAGCTAATGTTCATTTGCTTAACCTGAAATTGTTTTAAATTTTCTTTAAATTTCTAAATTTTCATAATACATCCCCTGTAGCCCTGAATCAGCCTAGTCGCTCTTCTCTGGACCTTCTCTAGTGTCGCTTTGTCCTTTTTGTAGCTTGGAGACCCAAATGGCACACAGAACTCTAGGGGCCTCATGTATAAACGGTGCGTACGCACAGAAATGTTTTGTAAGAACGTTTCCACATTCAAATTGCGATGTGTAAAACCTAAACTTGGCGTAAAGCCACACACATTTCCACGGTAGCTCATACCCTGTCGTACGCAAGTTCTCTGCATGGTTTTGCAGACTGACGGCACCCAGCGTCAAAGCAGTGCTACTGTTCCTATGTGGTTACCCATTCTTTTTTAGATCCACATCCCTGACGCGGCTTTATAAATACACTGAAATTAACCTCATATTGTTTATAAGTTTAATACATCTGATTGTAATTAACCTGTAACAATATAATGGTCCACAGAATGGTCAAACTATTCTAAATACCATAACTGCTTTAGCGTTGTTGCTCTCACTGCACCTTCTTCTTCTGTCGGCTGCTCCCGTTAGAGGTTGCCACAGCGGATCATCTTCTTCCATATTACTCTCACTGCACCACTCGGAGTATTTATATCACTGTATCTGAGTGTGAATCACAGATCTACAGCGATTGGAAAGAGAATTATCGGTATACAGCAACAAGCACTCGCTGCCTCAGCCATTCGCTATTTGAACTGCTCTCATCCGATCAACGCTTCAGAGCATTTCCAGTTCAGACCTCGTGCTTCAGAAACAGTTTCATCCCAAGAACTATACACGCACTAAGTCAGTCCATCAAGTGCTCCTTGTAGAACTGTTTGTACTTGCAAGTTACTGTGAGATAATTGTACTTTTGATACAGTTATAATATTGCACAACCTGAGCCAGTTTATAAAGCGCGTATTTACATATGATGACAATATCATTTTTAAGATGAAATGCAGTAAAATATATTTATTATATTGTACAGCGAGGTTGAGCTTCGTTCATGGTTTGTTCCTGCCTCGCGCTGTATTCATGCTGTGGCTGGCGCGACACTGGAAGGAGAGATGGATAGAATTATTAAACATTATGAAGATATTTCTATGTTCCTTAAAAGTTTTGAAGAATCAGCGTTCTAAGCTTACAGATGGCTTAACGTCTGTTACAGAGCTGATTGTGTGGTGATTGGGTATTTGGAGAAAGAAAAGGACGGACAGGAATTGGGGGTTAGTACGTTTGAAAAAGACCGTACTTCTGTAATAAAGCATTTCATCGAAGGTCGCGAATGGCACAGCAAGCATCTTGCGTAAGACATGAACAATCACTGCGCCGCCATGTTCCCATGTTTAATAACATGCTTTAACTCATATCATCATGAAAATGATATCACGTATACTTCTCAGTATTTTAATTATTCAGAGAGCTGTAATATTACGAATGTAATGGGTTCTGTGTCCTGTCGGAGGAAGAGCACGTAGCGATTCAGGCACATATAAGATCAAATATACAACAAAGCATTTTAAGTGCTACTTTAGTTACGATGGAATTTGAGAAACTATTAAACGATTTTAAGATGAAGTTTTTGATATTCTACTTTAATGACAAAATAAACTACGTGATTAAAGTGGAAATTTCGAGATTAAAGTTGACATTTTGTGCTTTTTTCACACTGTGTGCCTTTTTTTTTTTTTTTCAGTGAATCCTAATACGCTTTCATATGACACTCAGACGGTCCGCTACGAGTCGCCTTTTCACGCCGACTTTGATATGCGACAGCTTCTTTTTTATTTCGGGCACTGTGCAACTTTGTGAACTTGAGCTTTCGAGTTTGGTATTTGGTATTCGCTGAAATTCTTCTATTTTTCCTCCTACTTTTGCCATTGCCTTTTCACAGAACGCTGAGCTTAAGGGCTATTTATATTGCTTTGCATATTCAAAGAGGCGTAATTCTGGGAGGAGTTGGGGCGGGACGCTGACCTGGATTTATGGAGCAGAAGTATCGTGGAAGTTGGCGTTGACACAGATTTATGCATCTGGATTTTTTTGTGCGTAAGCACATTTCCGCTTTTGTACTTGCGTCAAGTTATAGTGCGAATTCTATGCATGGCGTTATGCATGAGGCCCCAGATGAGGCCTCACCAGTGTGTTATAAAGCTTGAGCAGAACCTCCTTTGACTTTTACTCCACACATCAAGACGCTATATAACCTGACATTCTGTGAACCTTCTTAATGGCTTCTAAACAGTGTCTGACAGTTGATAGTAATGAGTCCACTACGACTCCTAAATCCTTCTCATAAGGTAGACTTTTGATTCTCAGACATTAGAACGTTAAAACATTAGAGCAATCAGGACAAGAGCAGGCCATTCAGCTCAACAAACCTCACCAGTCCTGTCCATGTATTTCTTCCAAAATTACATCAAGTTGAGTTTTGAAGGTCCATAAATAAAGTCCTCCTGTTCACCACACTACCTGGTCGCTTATTCCAAGTGTCTTATTGTTTTTTGTGTATAAGAAAAACTTACTAATGTTTGTGCGAAATTTACAATTCACAAGTTTCCAGCTGTGTCTCCGTGTTCTTGATTAACTCATTTTAAAGTCACCGTCTCGATCCACTGGTCTCATTCCCTTCATCATTTTGTACACTTCACTCAGGTCTCCTTTTAATCTTCTTTTGCTTAAACTGTAAAGGCTCAGCTCTTTTAATCTTTCCTCATAACTCATCCCCTGTAGCCCTGAATCAGCCTAGTCGCTCTTCTCTGGACATTTGTTTGTGCTGCTATGTCCTTTTTGTAGCCTGGAGACCCAAACTGCGCACTGGACTCCAGATGAGGCCTTACCAGTGTGTTATAAAGCTTGAGCAGAACCTCCTGTGACTTGTACTGCACACATCAAGACGCTATATAACCTGACATTCTGTTAGCCTTCTTAATGGCTTGTCTGGAAGTTGATAGTTTAGAGTTCACTACGCCTCCTTAATCCTTCTCATATGGTGTACTTTGAATTTTCAGACCCCCCCATTGTGTATTCAAACCTCACATTTTTACTTCTATGTGTAAATCTTTATATTTACTGACATTAAATTTCTTCTGCCACAAATCTACCCCATTCTGTATGCTTAGGCGGGCAGTGTAGTGTAGTGGTTAAGTCTTTGGACTTCAAACCCTAAGGTTATGGATTCAAATCCTGCTCCTGATACCAGGACTGTGGAGTCGAGGAGTTGGAGACAATTTTGGGTATTCGGGGTCAGAGTCGGCAAAAATGTACCAGCTCCGACTCCTAATAAATTTAAATTGTAATGAAAAAAAACACAGCAAGTTCAAATGTCTCATTTCACAAACAATAGTCCTAATTAGGTACTTCTCTGATCTATATTACTAAACGACAGTTTAATTTATGCATGGATGGCAGACGCACCAAGGCGCATGCGCACAGCGCCTCGGCACCCCAGCGGCTTCCCAGAGTCAGTAGGTGGCGCCCACACAACACAACCTGTAAACTAAACTTGCTCTAATCCACTGTGCCAGCAGTCAGTGTGGCATATTTGGATCACATGACGGTAATTCAGTATTAAAAGTAAGTTCAATTATGATTCCTAACAGTAAACGACGTCTACCTAACGACACAGCCACAGAACAACAAAGAGGAGACCGCATAGATAAAAACAATAAACGGGGGCTCCTACAACGCACTTCAAAAACACCAGACGCAAAGAAGTCACGGCTCCACAATGAAAGAGCTCAACTAACAGAAATACAAAAACGAGCCCGTATGGATAGACACAATGACCGAAGGCGCCCACAACGCGCTTCTGCAACAGCAGAGGCAAAGGAGTCACGGCTCCAAAAAGAAAGAGCTCAACGATTAGTAATACAAAAACGAGCCAGTATGGCTACAACCTGTAAACTAAACCTGATGTGCAGCGTGCATGCCAGGTTGTACGGTATATATGCACAGATGCCAGAGGCAACAGGTAAGTCATTCACACTACCACCGCTGCTAAAAGCGAGACTGCATGGATAAAAACAATACACGAAGGCGCCTACAACGCGCTTCTGAAACACGCCTCATGACTAGCAGAATCGTACGTCAATGTCGCCGCCATACTGTGAGTGGCACTGCTGTGGAGTGAAGTGGACGCACCCACCCTCCATGATATTTCATCCCTCCAAATATCGGAGGGAACAGAAACTGATTGCCATTCTTGGATTTGCGATTCTTTTGAGAATCGCGGGGTTTTTGGTGTAAGAATAAAACCCAGTGCATTGTTGTGTTACTACTAGTGTGAAGTTCAACTGAGCTATTATACAATCTGACACTCACATGTTGTAATCTGGATTATGGTACATTACAAAAAGTGTTTTCATTTGATTTCAGATATAATGTGTTTAACAAGTCCATTTGAGTATAATGATGTAGGTGGAGGTGTGTGCTATCTCTTGATGTATCTTCAGGGGTTCTTGTCTTTTGTTTAAACTGGCCAATACGGTAGTCAGCTTCCTAGCCAGTAGTTCTGTGGTTAAATGACGTCTATGTTGCCTTCCTTCAATCAACATGAAAAATATATTAGCATATAAATACAGAGGAGTTGGGGAGTCGGAGTCAGAAGTACTGGAAACTGAGGAGTTGGAGTCGGAGTCAAAGGATTTATCTACCGACTCCACAGCCCTGCCTGATACTCTCTGACCCTGAACAAGTCACTTGACCTGCCTGTGTTCCAATTGGAAAACCAAAAGAAATGTAACCAATTGTATCGTAGAATGTAAGTCCTCATGGATAAAGATGTCCGCCGAATAAGTTAACGTAAATGTAAATGCTGCCCAAGTCCTTCTTTAATGATTCAATAGATTCAAGGTTATCTGCCAATCCAACTAGCTTGATATCATCTGCAAATTTAACCAGCTGGTTCCTTATATTACTATCCGTATCGTTTATAAATGTTAAAAATATCACAGGCCCCAGCACTGAGCTGGTCACCACTCTTAACATCAGCCAATTCTGATGACGTTCCTCACACCATCACCCTCAGCCTTCCTGTGTCTGAGCCGATTCTGCACCCATCGACACACCACACCCTGAATTCCCACTTCTTTTAGTTTGAGGCCCACCCTCTCATGTGGCGCCTTATCAAATGTTTTCTGAAAGTCCAGATAAATAATATCATATGCTCCAACTTTGATTGTATCCTTTTGTTGCTTCCTTATAGAATTCCAGCATGTTGGTCAAACACGACCTCCCTCTTCTGAGCCCATGTCCTGTTCAGTAAAACTTCTGTTCTTGCCAGGTGTTGCTCAGTCTTATCCTTAATTATCCTTTCCATTAATATAATGGATCCTGCAAACTCTAAAGTGCACCAGCAGGTCAATGTGGATTTTCCTGTTTTTAGTGCTTTTCCATAGTCTAAATATCCAACCTTGTTATTTGCGTCAGGGAATTATTTACTTCTTCTGTGGTTGTGCTGTGTGATCTTAATGCTTTTGTCAGTGAAGTCGGCTCATCTGAATGCATTTGCACACTGCACAGATTACATTTAAGAGGCTTTTAGTTCTGCTTCAAACCATAGTTTCCCAGTATTTTTGTGGATTTGTCTCCTCTCATATTGTACACTTGCCAAAGAAAAGGCTGACGTTTTGTCAGTCAGTCAATCATTGTCCAACCCACTATATCCTAACACAGGGTCACGGGGGTCTGCTGGAGCCAAATCCAGCCAGCACAGGGTGCAAGGCAGGAACAAATCCCGGGCAGGGTACCAGCCCACCACAGGGCACACACACACACACACCAGGGACAATTTAGGATCTCCAATGCACCTAACCTGCATGTCTTTGGACTGTGAGAGGAAACCAGAGTACACAGAGGAAACCCAAGCAGACAGGGGGAGAACATGCAAACTCCACGTAGGGAGGACCCGGGAAGCGAACCCAGGTCTCCTTACTGCGAGGCAGCAGCGCTACCACTGCGCCACTGTGCCAACCATTTTGTTAGTTACTTGTGTAAAGGGAAAATTAAAATTAGATAGATAGATAGACAGATACTTTATTAATCCCAAAGGGAAATTCATATACTCCAGCAGCAGCATATTGATAAAAAACAATATTAAATTAAAGAGTGATAACAATGCAGGTATAACAGACAATAACTTTGTATAATGTTAATGTTTACCCCCCGGGTGGAATCGAATAGTCACATAATGTGGGGAAGAAACGATCTCCTCAGTCTGTCAGTGGAGCAGGACGGTGACAGCAGTCTGTCACTGAAGCTGCTCCTCTGTCTGGAGATGACCCTGTTCAGTGGATGCAGTGGATTCTCTATGATTGACAGGAGTCTGCTCAGCGCCCGTCGCTCTGCCACGGATGTCAAACTGTCCAACTCCGTGCCTACAATAGAGCCTGCCTTCCTCACCAGTTTGTCCAGGAGTGAGGCGTCCCTCTTCTTTATACTGCCTCCCCAGCACACCACCGCATAGAAGAGGGTGTTCGCCACAACCATCTGATAGAACATCTGCAGCATCTTATTGCAGATGTTGAAGGACACCAGCCTTCTAAGGAAGTATAGTCGGCTCTGTCCTCTCTTACACAGATCATCAGTATTGGCAGTCCAGTCCAATTTATCATCCAGCTGCACTCCCAGGTATTTATAGGTCTGTACCCTCTGCACACAGTCACCTCTGGTAATCACAGGGTCCGTGAGGGGCTTGCGCCTCCTAAAATCCACCACCAGCTCCTTGGTTTTGCTGGTGTTCAGGTGCAGGTGGTTTGAGTCGCACCATTTAACAAAGTCTTTGATTAGGTTCCTATACTCCTCCTAATGCCCACTCCTGATGCAGCCCACGATAGCAGTGTCGTCAGCGAACTTTTGCACGTGGCAGGACTCCGAGTTGTATTGGAAGTCCGATGTATATAGGCTGAACAGGACCGGAGAAAGTACAGTTTCCTGCGGCGCTCCTGTGCTGCTGACCACAATGTCAGACCTGCAGTTCCTGAGATGCACATACTGAGGTCTGTCTGTAAGATGCCACCAGGTATGAATCTACACCCATCTCTGTCAGCTTGTCCCTAAGGAGCAGAGGTTGGATGGTGTTGAAGGCGCTAGAGAAGTCCAGAAACATAATTCTTACTGCACCACTGCCTCTGTCCAAGTGGGAGAGGGATCGGTGTATCATGTAGATGATGGCATCCTCTGCTCCCACCTTCTCCTGGTATGTGAACTGCAGAGGGTCGAGGGCATGGCGGACCTGTGGCCTCAGGTGGTTAAGCAGCATGGTCTTCATCACATGTGACATCAGAGTGACAGGCCTGAAGTCATTCAGCTCACTAGGATATGATACCTTTGGACTGGGGTGATGCAAGATGTTTTCCAGAGCCACAGGACTCTCCCCTGTTTCAGTCTCAGGTTGAAGATGCGCTGTAGAGGACTCCCCAGCTCCAACGCATAGGCCTTCAGCAGTCGTGGCGATACTCCATCTGGACCCACTGCTTTGCTGGCACAAAGTCTGCCCAGCTCTCTGCTTACCTGGGCTGCTGTAATTGTGGGTGGGGGGAAACTCTCTCCTATGCTGGTATCAGTAGAAGGATGGGTGGAGGGTGCAGTACTCTGAGGTGAGAGTGGGTTAGGGTGGTCAGACCTGTTAAAGTAATGTTTCTATTGCTACTTGTTCTTAAACAGAATAATAATAATACATAAACAGTCAAGGAGATCAGGGGGGTATTTTTCGTACGTGGATTAGTCATTTAGCCAGATGTAGTTGTTGACGATTTGGCCTGATCCTGGATCTGTCTGTTTTTCGAATCTCTTTCTGGAAGTGTTGTCATAGCAACACATCCTAATCCTCAAACCTGCTCGGAGCAGGTTTGTTCTATGTAAACAAGGATTAGTTTACACACGTAATCAGTGACGGTGCGTGGAAGTCATCCAGTCATGGCTTCGCTGTTCATGAATGAGTGACGAATTGAAATTGGTGCACAAATTATACGAAGAGAATTTCATATAGAGAGGGTTTCGCGCGATCGGCAAGATCCTTTATTGCTCCTGGAGGAAATTCTTTTCGAAAGATACCGCTTTAGCCGAGGGGGAATATTGTACCTCAAAGATTTATTAGCTCCGTATATTAGAAGTCAAACTCAGCGAAGTCGGGCTCTCACAACCACACAGACAGTATGCATTGCTTTGAGGTTTTTTTACAAGCGGCACTTTTTTATATACTGTAGGCGATCTAACTAAAAGTGCAGTTTGCCAGGCAATTCGTAAAGTCTGTTTGGCTCTGAAATATTTCCTTCGGGTTTTCATAGTGTTTCCTGGACACCTGCGTGTGCAGACAATAAAAGAGGCGTTTCATGCCATTGCAGGTAGGTAATACACAGGTAAAAACACCCACAGTTCCATGAAGAATCTCACAATCAGCCTAACATTCTCATTACCAGGATTTCCAAATGTGATTGGGACACATGGGACGACACATGGGACTGATCAGAGTGAAGTTTGATCAAACATTTTTTGGAAAATGTACCTCTCCTCCTGATGAATAATCAGACACAGTGTCTTCATCAAATATTTGACCTTCGTTAATATCTCGTTGGTCAGACACAGGTTCTAGGGATATGACATTCCCTGCAACTGACCCAACAAAAAAGAGGGATATATGGAACATACCTATGGCACACATGGAGGACAAATATATGCAATGACCATCCTTTACCTGAAATGAAGTGACCACTGCATCCTGCTACTGGTTCTGAGGAGGAGCTTCCCCCTGGAATGCCCTCAGAATCGGGGTGATGGGGATTTTGCTGGAGAGCCAACTCTTCTGCAGGGGTTAGGTCTGGACTGCGTGGACCTCCACCTGTTTTTTGCTTGTCTGGACCAGTTTGAAGTATATTCTTGTACTTCACTTTAACCTGTTCCCATGTTCTCCTTGTGCTCATGTTTGATCTGGAATTATGACATATTAAATAATAATTAATCTGACACATAGGAAATGAAATGCTGCATTCAGTAAGTACAATACACACTACTTAGCGTTTAATTTGTCGGCCACTTTTTGCCAGCCGTCTTTTCTGGTCTGGGCTGCTTTTGCAGTGTTACCCCTTGTGCATATTAAATCTTGAAATTCTTCATGTCCTTCGAATAAAAGGTCTTGCGCCGCATGTGTGAAAAAAAAAATGCGCCTGTTCTTTGGTCATTTTGTTACAGCCTATCAAAGACTTGCTGATCATGTTTTCGAGACTCAATATATATGGGCTTTTCATTCAGCGCGGGCGCGCGCATTCATCTCGTATGATTAGATCCAGCTAGATTAATCTAATTACCGGCCTATCCTGGATGAGTGTCACCGCCATTAACTTATCCAAGATGAGGCATCTGATCTCGGATGATTTAAGCGACGTACGAAAAATACCCCCTAGGCCTGTTACTTTAAGATTGTATTTAGGAGCCAATCGTGTCTTTTATTTATTTATTTATTTTTATAAATTATTTTTTCCATTTTTTTTTTTTTTGTTGATGAGCTGCTGTTGAATTTATTGGTAACAGAACATACAGTGCACATGCCAAAACGACTGAAGTAACAACTAACGAAGTGGCATTTTTCAATACCATTTTAGCAAAGTCTACTATCCGCTGTCAATCAGAGTACCCTGGTAAAATGAGTATAATACACCCTCAAGCTTAAAACACAGACTTTATCACAGTGCGGTGCGTGGCAAAACAGCGGGCAGGCTACTGCTCATACATGTTAACTGACAGGCAGGCCGGCATTTTGAATGGAGTATGCGTTAAATCAAAAGAGAAGAGGACACAAGGAGATTGGTGACAATCACACTTAGTGTGCCACGCCGAATCAGAAGGGACAACTGAATTTCACAGAGCACAGATATATTCATAACCGGGGACCTATATGATGGGCTTTTTTATTTATTTTTGACAGACGTGCATCACCAAGAGTGAAAGAGAAGGTGTACAGGACGGTAGTGAGACCAGCTATGTTATATGGGCTGGAGATGGTGGCACAGGAGACCAAGCTGGAGGTGGCAGAGTTAAAGGTGCTAAGATTTGCATTGGGTGTGATGAGGATGGACAGGATTAGAAATGAGGACATTAGAGGGTCAGCTCAGGTTGGACAGTTGGGAGACAAAGTCAGAGAGGTGAGATTGCGTTGGTTTGGACATGTGCAGAGGAGAGATGCTGAGTATACTGGGAGAAGGGTGCTAAGATTAGAGCTGCCAGGAAAGAGGAGAAGAGGAAGGCCTAAGAGGAGATTTATGGATGTGTTGAGAGAGGACATGCAGGTGATGGGTGTAACAGAGCAAAATGACGAGGACAGAAAGATATGGAAGAAGATGATCCGCTGTGGCAACCCCTAACAGGGGCAGCTGAAAAAAGAAGATTAAATTTATTAAAAGAATACAATATTCCATGCAATCAAGTCAAACTTAACGTAACAACATAACTAATTCCTGTCTTTATTAAATGCTACACCCAGGAGTCCCCCCAGCCAAACAAAGATTCAAACTTAATTCCTAGTAAATGAAGGTATACAGAAAAAATGCAAAGATTTACAAGCACACAGGGAAATATTTGTAATCACAGACACGCACACAAAGCACGGGGTTTCAGTAAATGTCTCTCATCAGTGTTTCATTCAGCATGGAAACCGCATTGCTGGTCTAAAGCAAGATTTGATATACAGTATGCAGTGAGAGGCCAACAACGGGGTCCTAAAGAACAGAAGTAGTGCAGCTCACCAGTCTGACTCGACCCTGGGGTGAATTATTTCCTGTTGATGGGCCTCAGTAGGTGTTACTCCATTAAATACTCTTTTCCGAGAATATCCACTGTTTAAACGTTCCTCAGCAGGGTTACTAACTGGGTACCCATGCAATTGTTCCTCTTCTTTGGCTCAAATCTCAAAGCTATTTAAAGGCAATCATGAAATTTGCTGATCCTCCACACTGTGCAGTCTCCACAGACTCTTCCCAAAACACCACCTGTATGTATTTCCTTTATTTATACAAAAAGCGCCAGCTGCACCGGCCTCCCGGTGACATAGCTCATGGGTCATTTTCTCTTGTTTGCGCTTGCTTGTCTTTTTATTTAAACAATCAGTAATAAAAGAACACAGATGCTGTATCCATTTAAGCCATTACATTATTTTTGTGTGGTGCTCTCTGTTCAGTACAGACTTCGAAAACATGCAGAAATTCACATCTGTGTGGTTCACAGTAAACGGCTAAACAATCCAGCATTTGGATAGATGGACAGATTGATTGACGGTACTTTGTTTGCCGCAAGAGAGAATTTTGCATTTGTACAGAAACTCAATAAATATTATAACAAACAAACAACCTTGCTCAAATCCACACAAGAGTCATAAAAAAAGAAGAAAATGTTTATCTTGGTTAAAGATTAAAGAGCAGTTTACAGGGAGGCCTCGTAAAGGTGTATTGCTGTAGGTGTGAAGGAGTCCCAGTAGCATTTTTGAATACACTTCTGCGGAATGAATAAATAGATAGTGCTTTATTTGCCCCAAGACTTTTTACAGAAGCTCAATAAATAAGCAAGTAAATAAATGCATAAATATTATAGCAAATGAATTACTAAAAAGATAGAAACTTCTGACTTGGCTAAAAATGAAAAGAGCAATCACAGTCACAGTGAGACATTAGACGGGTGTATTGTCTTTTGGTATAACGGGACCTGCAGTTGCGTTTCATGGCGCATTTCTGCTCAGAAAGTCTTCAGTGTTGTTGTGTCAGAGAGAGGATGTGCTGCATTGTTCATAATGGCACACAGTTTTGTTTGTATTCTCTCCTCCACTACTAGGTTTGATTGGTCTAGTCTTGACTACACTCATTTCTCTTTGTCATAAAGCACAATAAAATGAATCGAGAGCAGACCAGCATAGCAACTATAATCAAGGAGACGGTCATCCCAGGCTCCTAGATCGCCAAGGTACAAAGAAATGTTCGTAGGTCTCGTCCCGTGATCCACAGTTGTTCCCAGTCAAGGTAAACTCCATAAAGTCCGTAAAAATTAATCCAAATCCATACAATTCGAGTCAGCTGCATCCACGAACTATACATACAATAAAGAAAATAAAACAGACGTTAAAAAAGTGCAGGATTAAGATGAATTTTTACGAAAAGTGGTGTTAACAGGGAGGAGTGGCAGGAGCAGGCGTGCGCCAGCGTCCCCACTTCTGTCCAGTTTCTCGAATTAAGATTCATCTTCCTTCATTTTGCAGTCATGGCCTGCTGTTTTCCACCTCTTGGCAGAACAAACCAAAGAATGTAAAAAAATTAGAGTACATTTTATTGTCATCATTGGATCCCAATGCTCCCTATATAAGTTGTATTATATTTCTGTTCCATTGGCATTGTAGCACATGGTGCTGCAGCGGGATTATGAGAAGAGACTCTGAATACAGAAACAATTCATAATGCTGTCTTCATTTGTATGTCCATTAAATTGGTAACCCACAGAATTGCAATAGGAACAGCAAACCAGCAACCCTAATCTTGTTCTCGACTGAAATAATGTGTTGTCAGCATGAGACTAATGGGATATCCTGCACACTGTCAGGTAGAGTTTTATGGCCCTTTAGGATGCATTGTAAGTAGTTTGATAACACTGTACTAAAGATATTCACTAAAGATGATTAGCAGATAATTTGGAATCCATCATATCATTACAGAAGGACTTGGATAGCAGACAGGCCTTGGCAGATTTGTGGACGATGAAATTTAATGTCAGTTAATGTAAAGAATTACACATAGGAAGTAAAAATGTGAGGTTTGAATACACAATGGGTGGTCGAAAAATCGAGAGTCCACCTTATGAGAAGGATTTAGGAGTCATAGTGGACTCTAAGGTATCGAGTTCCAGACAGTGTTCAGAAGCCATTAAGAAGGCTAACAGAATGTCAGATTATATAGCGCTTTGATGTGTAGAGTACAAGTCACGGGAGGTTCTGCTGAAGCTTTATAACACACTAGTGAGGCCTCATCTGGAGTCCTGGGTGCAGTTTTGGTCTCCAGGCTACAAAAAGGACACAGCAGCACAAGAAAAGGTCTAGAGAAGAGCAACAAGGCTGATTCAAGGCTACAGGGGATGAGTTATGAGGAAAGATTAAAAGAGCTGAGCCTTTACAGTTTAAGCAAAAGAGGATTAAGAAGTGACCTGATTGAAGTGTTTAAAATTATGAAGGGAATTAGTCCACTGGATCAAGACTGTTATTTTAAAATGAGTTCATCGAGAACACGGGGACTCGGTTGGAAACTTGTTAAGGGTAAATTTCACACAAACATTAGGAAGTTTTTCTTTATACAAAGAATGACAGACACTTGGAATAAGTGACCAGGAAGTGTGGTAGACAGTAAGACTTCAGGGACTTTCAAAACTCGACTTGATGATTTTTTGGAAGAAATAATTGGATAGGACTGGTGAGCTTTGTTGGGCTGAATGGTCTGTTTCCTTCCAGATTGTTGTAATGATTCTAATATTACCTATTTTTTCTTTCAGTTTCTTTTAAATACAGCAACATGTATTTCTATAGCACATTTTCATACAAATTATGTAACTCAAAGTGCTTTACAAGATGAAGAAAGAAAAAAAAATATACAAATAAAATTTAAGCAATACTGATTAACAAAGACTAAAGTATGGTCTGGTGGCCAGGGAGGACAGAAAAAAAAAAACCTCCAGAGGGCTGGAGAAAAATAAAAAGCAAAATCTGCAGGGGTTCCAAGACCACCCAGCCCCCACTGGGGATTCTACCTAACATAAATTATCTCAATCAGTCCTCATGGATTTCAGGCTTCATGTGGAAGAATTTGATGGTGATGTGGACCTCTAGCCTTCAATTCATCAATGTAGGGACTGCATGGTGCCCTGATCAGGTGTGGCGGTGAAAACCAGAAAAACAGCAGAGAAAGTAAGGGTTAGTATGGATTGTGGTGCCATGATAAAACGATAATTAAATGCATATTCAGAATATCAGGGTTACACTAAAATGAAGCTCTGAGAAAGCCATGTTAAAATAATGCGTTTTTTACAGTTTTTTTAAAGTGATCTACTGTATCAGCCTGGCGAATTTCTGTCTGTAAACTTGTATTCCAGATTTGAGGTGCATAACAGCAGAAGGCCGCCTCACCACTTCTTTTAAGTTTAGCTCTTGGAATTCTAAGCAGACCCCTATTTGAAGATCTAAGGTTACAATTTGGAGTGTAAGGTGAGAGGCATTCGGAGATACAGGATGTAGTAGAGATTATTGAAGGCTTTGTAAACCATCAGCAGCATTTTAAAGTCAATTCTAAATGGCACAGGTAACCAGTATAGTGACACTAAGACTGGGGTGATGTGCTCGGATTTTCTTTTCCTAATTAAGATTCTGGCAGTTCCATTCTGCACTCATTTGTAACCATTTGATGTCTTTTTTGGGTGGTCCTGAGAGGAGTGTGTTACAGTAATCTAGTTGACTAAAAACAAAAGTGTGAACTAATTTTTTAGCACCTTGCAATGTTATAAGGGATCTAACTTTTGCTATATTTAAGTGGAAAAAATGCTGTCCTAGTAATCTAATTAATATGTGATTTAAAATTCAGGTCACAGTCAGTAATTGCCCCTAAATTCTAAAATACTAAATGGTCTAGTGTTTAGTCATGCTTACAGAACTTTATGAACAAAGTCCTGGTTTCTCAATTTCTAGTCCAGAATAAATTTACTCTAAACTGAGGCCTGTCGTCTGAAGACCAGAATTGGAGATGCTTGTACAAGCTTTTCTTTTTGGGTCTTCACTACTGTAATGCCTTGCATGCTGGTCTGAGTAAATCCTCCCTTTCTTGGCTACAGTTAGTCTAAAATGCAGCTGCTAGGCTTTTAACTCAATCTAGTTGGAGGGCACATGTCACTCCCATTTTGTATGCATCGCACTGGCTTCCAGTTTATTACAGAATTTGTTTTACAATTTAGCTGTTTACCTATAGAGCTCTCTGTGGACGAACCCACTGGCCTCCTGCACCACCATACAGCCTGTCAGGCACTTAGGTCTGGGCCACTTAATCATCCCTCGTACCCGGTTTAATCTAGATAGATAGATAGATACTTTATTAAATTCACATACTCCAGCAGCAGCATACTGATAATAACAATATTAAATTAAAGAGTAATAACTGCAGGTATAACAGACAATAACTTTGTATAATGTTAACGTTTACTCCCCCCCGGGTGGAATTGAAGAGTCGCATAGTGTGGTGGAGGAACGATCTCCTCAGTCTGTCAGTGGAGCAGGACGGTGACAGCAGTCTGTCGCTGAAGCTACTCCTCTGTCTGGAGATGATCCTGTTCAGTGGATGCCGTGGATTCTCCATGATTGACAGGAGTCTGCTCAGCGCCCATCGCTCCGCCACAGATGTCAGACAGTCCAGCTCTGTGCCTACAATCTACGTGGGGATTGTGCTTTTCAGTCCACTGTTCTAAGGCCTTGGAATGGCCTTCCATTAATGTTACACATGGCTGAAACAGTTGATTCTTTTAGTAAGCAACTTTTTTGTTTAAGCAGGCTTTTGAACTCCGCCGAGTCTCTGCTTGGACCTTTAATTTATTTTTAGTTTCTTCTTGTTTATCCTATTTTATTTTTTCTTTGTATTTTTCTCGTTTATTATATTTGGTTGGTGCTTTTATGTTTGTTTGTTTTTCAGCGCTTTGTGATGTCATGTCTATGAAAGGCACTTTATAAATAAATTTTACTTACTCTTCATTGTGCTGGTGCCATGACAGCCGCACAAGGGTAATTGGACTGAATGAATTCCTCATCCACACACATTTTTGTGTGCCATTGTGAAGATTCTAGCATAATTCGTTAGCTGAAGGGAGAGGCGTTTGTACCTTGCAGATTAACCTCAACAGACTGGACCAGTTCAACAAGCAAGGCGAGACCGTTGACAGGCTGCTACAGATAGCTGATTGACAGTTTTGATTGATTATTCTTTTTCCCCAGCAAGAAAAACAAAGAGACACAAGTTACTTTTGGAATTTAGTGTATTATATTTCAAGAAAAAAACACTACATTGATGTAATAGTCAACGGGGGTAGTAAGACAACACAGTTCCTTTTTAATTTATTAAAAAACCTGACAGATTTTTCTGTCTTCACTTTGTACATTGCATTCTCATTTTGGAGGCTGTAATGCAGCATTCCAGCCAGCAGAGCCTCCTGTTCAGAGACCTGAGCAGTAGTTGTCCCTGTTACTCTTTGTGAGATGCTGGCTTAAAGATCAAACATGGTAATGGAATGCAGAAAGGCTGGACTGAGCAGCTCAGGTTAAGCATAACTGTCACTCACCTCAAGGTTCAGCCACCAGCAGAGTCAGCTTGGGTGTAACTGGAGTGTAGGTGTGTAGAGCAACGACAGTAATTCAAGCCAGGAAATAAAGTGGACTAGTTTACAGGAATGTAATAACCATAATAATGGTAAATATCTATACTTGGGTCTAAAAATAAGCTACTGAGATGCAAGGGGTGACATGTCCGGAGGAAAAAAAAAATCCCAAATATGCATTTGTGTGTGTGTATGTATGTAAATTTTCAAACAAAAAATATTAGTGTGTGTTAGAATGTGGGGTATCAGGGTTTCCTTTGCAGCTCCAGCACACACTGACTTTGAGTGTAGTGAGCCTTCGCAGATTGACATTGAAGGTCCTCACATCGCTTCATATCATTGAATATTCTGTATGGGCAGCTTTGTTTTTGTAAATCCAGAAAGACGTAGTTGTACCTGTGATGGACTTGTGCCCTGGTCGAGATTGACTTCTGCCATACACCTGAAACTCAAAAACAGACCTGAAAACCTGAAGAAGGCCTCAAAAGCACAGAGTAGTCATGGCCCTGAGACTCAATAACAGGCTAGTGGCCTGCACACCCGAAAAGGGCCATTCCATATAAATTCAAAAAATGGGAAATGTGGGCAGCAAAAGAAAAAACAGTATTATTATTATTAGTAGTATTAGTAGCAGTATTATTATAAAGTGTGTTAAACAGTAATTCAAAAAATAAATTCAAGTTTTCAAATCAGACATAAATTCAAAAAGAAAAACAAGAAAATCGTAACCCCAAAGAGCAAACAAAAAAATCAGAAGACCACAAGACTTATGAAAGCAAAAAGTAGTGAAAAAAAAAAAGAGGAGCCAAACAACAAGAGCAGGTGCGGATGCCTCGGCACCCAGTTGAGGCCGTATTGCCCAAGGAGATGCAGCAGATTAGAATTAATGATTAGGAAATGAATATTTAAAGTAGGATACTTGAAAGCAAAATGGGCTGGGATCAAAAATCAAGAAGTCAAACATTAATACAGAAACACCAGCACAAACGTTAGACAAAAATCTTTTTGCCAAAAAGTTGATAACCTAATTCTTTAGTAAGCACCACTAAATAAAATAAATCACAAAAGGTTTATTTGATTACAGATAGAACAGTCTTAGACGCTGGCCACAGCATGTTACCATCTTAAATACTATTTTCCAGATAATGAAGCAATGTGCCGCTCTTAAGTGTCACGTGGTAGCAGCAAACTGTGTTGTCAACAACAGCAAGAAGCCATCCAACCCAAAATCCATACAAAATAGGCAGCGTCAAGACAAGTCAGCTTTATCTATATAGCACATTTAACACAACAAAAAGTTGACCAAAGTGCATTGCAATAAAAAAATTAAATATCCAGTAAAAATACAAACGCAGAAGCTAAAAATTAATAAAACTAGGGGGCTTTCCCCCCTGCTCGCTTCGCTCGCCAACCCTTGTGCCTGCGCTACTCGCTAGCCTCTTTGCGGTTCTATTGCTTTTTATATCGGGATGCAGATGTACAATTTACTATTTTAGATTACAGCGAGTAAGTAACCGTATTAAGAAATAGTAAAACGTAATAATTTGAAAGTAAATTATGTTTCATGTTGTGTTAGAGTTATTAGTTGCTTAATACGATTTTGTTCTGTTTGGCTTTGAAATAAACATGCAAAAACTTTTTAAACTTTTACTGTAAAACTTCAATAAAAACAATTTTTTTAATTAACTTTGTCAATATCGCATTGAATTTTGATTCTGTGTTTGGACTTTCATTGTGACAACGCAACGTATGAGTGCCCGTGATTGAATTTCATTTCTTTCTCTCTATTAAATAAATTTTTTTTTTCTAGTGTTTGGCTCTGAGATTTGTAAATTGTCTTAGCAAAAGCTATTCTAACGGGAAACTGTAAACGTTTTAATATGAATGGCATATCAAGATTTCCTTTGGTGTCTAATGTTATCCCCTGAAGACGTACTACATTACGTACTATTATAGGTGGAGTGGTGGCTGTGAGGCAAGGGATCTGCACTGGCAATCAGAAGGTTGCCGGTTCAAATCCTGTAAATGCCAATAGGGACTCTGCTCTGTTGGGCCCTTGAGCAAGGCCCTTAACCTGCAATTGCTGAGCGCTTTAAGTAGTGAGAAAAGCGCTATATAAATAAAAATAATTAATAATTATTACATTACCTTTCTTGGATACATCCTTCTTTCAACAGTAATTCGTGCAGAGGAAGACCGGATGGTGTTAACGGTTGTAGATATTCTTCATGGTGTTGTAAGTTGCTGTTTTCATCAAAGTAAATTATAAGACAAATGACTGCAAAGCGAATCGTAGAGCGTATGAGAACATGAGAGCGACCATTAAGAAGGATATCAGGGAGGCTAAAAGACAGTTGGAGAGGAATATAGCAGATAAGGCGAAAGAAGACCCTAAGAGATTCTTTCAGTATTTTAGTAGTAAAAGAACAATCGAGGATGTGAAGTGCATCAGAAATAGTAAAGGGGAATTAAAAGATACAGACAGGGAAATAGCGGATGCCCTAAACTTACATTTTTCTGAGGTGTTTACAAGTGAGCAATTGGATAACCTCCCAGAGGTAAACGCGACAACTAAGGAGGTACTGAGGGATTTGGAAATTGTAGAGGGAGAAGTACTGTGATGATTAAATAAGCTGAAATCAAAACAAATCACCAGGACCAGATAATATGTATCCTTGTGTTCTTAAGGAGGCTAGCGAATACATACTGTATATAAACCTTTGACACATATTTTTAGGAAGTCACTCGCACTGGAGAGATTCCGAAGGACTGGAAAATGGCAAATATCATCCCATTATATAAAAAAGGTGACGGGGCAGATCCAAGCAACAATAGGCCAGTAAGCTTAACATGCATCACAGGAAAATTAATGGAAGGAATTATTAAGGATAAGATTGAGCAACATCTGGCAAGGACAGGAGTTATTCTGAACACTTAGCAAGGGTTCTGAAGAGGGAGGTCATGTTTTACTAAAAGGCTGGAATTCTATGAGGAGGCAACAAAAGGATACGATCAAAGTGGAGCAGGTGAGATTATTTATCTGGACTTTCAGAAAGCATTTGAGAGGTTGGACATCAAATTAAAAGAAGTGGGAGTTCAGGGTGATGTTTTTTAGGTGGGTGCAGAATTGGCTCAGACACAGGAAGCACAGGGTGGTGGTGCGAGGAACCGTCATCAGAACTGGCTAATGTTAAGAGTGGTGACCAGCAGGGAGCAGTGTTAAGGCTGCTGCTATTTTTAATATCTAGAAATGATTTAGATCGGAATATAAGTAACAAGCTGGTTAAGTTTGACGAAGATAGGTGGATTAGCAGATAATTTAGAATCTGTTATATCATCATAGAAGGACTTGGATAGCATACAGGCTTGGGCAGACTTGTGGCAGATGAAATTTAATGTCAGTAAATGTAAAGTATTACACATAGGAAGTAAAAATGTTAGGTTTGAATACACAATGGGCGGCCAGAAAATTGAGAGTACACCTTATGAGAAGGATTTAGGAGTCATAGTGGACTCCAAGCTATCGAGTTCCCGACAGTGTTCAGAAGCCATTAAGAAGGCTAACAGAATGTTAGGTTATATAGCGCCTTGATGTGTGGAGTACAAGTCCAAGGAGGTTCTGCTCAAGCTTTATAACACACTGGTGAGGCCTCATCTTGAGTACTGTGTGCAGTTTTGGTCTCCAGACTACAAAAAGGACATAGTAGTGCTAGAAAAGGTCCAGAGAAGAGCGACTAGGCTGATTCCAGGGCTACAGGGGTTGAATTATGAGGAAAGATTAAAGGAGCTGAGCCTTTACAGTTTAAGCAAAAGAAGATTAAGAGGTGACCTGAGTGAAGTGGTTAAAATTATGAAGGGAATTAGTGCAGTGGATCGAGACTGTTATTTTAAAATGAGTTCATCAAGAACATGGGGACACACAGTTGGAAACTTGTGAAGGGTAAATTTCGCACAAACATTACGAAGTTTTTCTTTACACAAAGAACAATAGACACTTGGAATAAGTGACCAAGTAGTGTGGTGGACAGTAAGACGTTGGGGACTTTCAAAACTCGACTTGATGTTTTTTTGGAAGAAATAAGTGGATAGGACTGGCGAGCTTTGTTGGGCTGAATAGCCTGTTCTCATCTAGAGTGTTCTAATGTTCATCTTCCGCACCATCACCACCAGCTGTTTCAGCATAGTCTATTGATACACATTTAACCAATTTGCCATGTAACCGATCAACATTTTTGGCATTAATTCGTTTGACTTCATCGTTTCTCAGTGCTAGGATTGCCCATATACTCATTTCTTCTGTTGATAACCCTTCATGATGAAATTCTTCAATAAGATTTGGATATAATACGTCTTCTTTAATTGGGAAGTTAAAGTGAGGAAATCATTAGAATTTATAAGAGCTGAGAGAGCAGGAACGGTGTCTGTCAAAGGCATTCAATGATATATATATATAAAAAAAAAAAATAGGGGTTTTATTTATTAGCCATGGCATCCAAGAAGAGTGTGGGAGCAATGAACCTAAGAGAAAGGTTGTAGTATCGACTTTTGAGGTGAAAAAGGAACTTCTCGCGAAGCATGGAAGTGGTACATGTATGGTGGATCTGGCAGCCATGTTTAAGATACCGAAGTAGAAGGGAGAGAGAACACCAGAGGTACAGTTACTTGGTGTGTTTATGGAAGGGGACTTCCCTTCCATACAGTAACCTTTCTCTTCCTTTCCACCAGCCACATGGGACATCACTCACGAAGATACAGTGAATGCAATTTTCATGCGTTTTATTGTACAGTATTTACTGTTTTCATGTTTTAAATTATTATTTAGGGCATTTACGTGTGTTATTTTTACCTTACATTGGGTGCATTTGCTGTTTTAAGTTTATCAAAATGGGTATTGAGTCTGGGAATGGATTAATTCACTTTATATTATTTCAAATGGGGAAAATTGATTCAGACTTTGAACAATTCTGAGTTCAAATGGCCTCCTGAAACAAATTAAACTCGAAGTACGAGGCACCACTGTATATCATGTCACAGAATATAAATAGAAGTTACGTTAAAAATAATAACATAGCTGAAATGAATTGTCCTAAGTAAACTGCATTACAGAGGCGCATCTGGCCTTTAAATAGTTCTGCTCCACCTTCAAGGCTTCCCTGTTTCTGTGGGCTTTACATACAAAAGGTGGGATACATAAGAGCTCCTTCTCTCACTTAAAGGGTCACTGGGTTGAAAGTTTTTCAGGCTGTGTTATTTTTTCAGCTTTTGCTTGTTGTCTGTTTGCCACAATAAATTGTGTTTGAAAAAAATCTAGCAATTTCCATACATCTTAAAACTTCTCTTACTCACACTGTCGCTTTGCAGTGGATGCGGTAGGACACGGGTATAACTGGAAAACAAAAATCTTAAAGGTTACCCAATGTATCGATTTTCAAGTATCGATCCCCGTGTTACGATTACATACACTTTGTAAAATAGCTTATACGTGTTAGTTTTGAACACAAAAGCACCAGTATTATGAGATTCAACTATTTTAAATGAAGATCAGCTCTGTGTGCTACCTCAGTGCTTGTAGTTTTCCATAATAACCTTTCACCAAGTGGCGGGAGGTGTCCTGATTTCCTCTTGAAAGATAAAATCATACTAAACTGTTTATTCCACATGGTAAGTTTTGTTTCGATTTCCTTTGGTATTTGTGTGAGAACTCACCCAAGCGATTAGAAAACATACCCTTACCTCAACAAAAATAGTTCCAGGAATATGCGATAAGAGATTATTTCCAAATCCCTTTTGTTGTCACAAATATGCATTGGAAACACTGAAAGCAAATTTTCTTTTTTCTGTACTCAAAGAGGACGTTTTTGGTATGTTTTAGACTTTTATTTTCCTGTGGTGCTTTGTACTCCAATGTGCACAAGATACCTTTTAAAATTAATAGAAAATGCTTGATTTTTAAACACAATTTCTTGCAGCAAATGCATTATACAGTTAGGTCCATAAATATTTGGAAAGAGACAACTTTATTTCTCATTTTGGTTCTGTACATTACCACAATGAATTTGAAATGAAACAACTCCGATGCAGTTGAAGTGCAGACTTTCAGCTTTAATTCAGTGGGGTGAACAAAACGATTGCATAAAAATGTGAGGCAACTAAAGCATTTTTTGAACACAATCCCTTCATTTCAGGGGCTCAAAAGTAATTGGACAAATTAAATAACTGGAAATCAAATGTTCATTTCTAATACTTGGTTGAAAACCCTTTGCTGGCAATGACAGCCTGAAGTCTTGAACTCCTGGACATCACCAGATGTTGGGTTTCCTCCTTTTTAATGCTCTGCCAGGCCTTTACTGCAGCAGCTTTCAGTTGCTGTTTGTTTGTGGGCCTTTCTGTCTGAAGTTTAGTCTTCAACAAGTGAAATGCCTGCTCAGTTGGGTTAAGATCAGGTGACTGACTTGGTCATTCCAGAATTTTCCACTTCTTTGCTTTAATAAACTCCTGGGTTGCTTTGGCTGTATGTTTTGGGTCATTGTCCATCTGTATCATGAAACGCCTCCCAATCAATTTGGCTGCATTTAGCTGGATTTGAGCAGACAGTATATCTCTGAACACCTCAGAATTCATTCGGCTGCTTCTGTCCTGTGTCACATCATCAATAAACACGAGTGTCCCAGTGCCACTGGCAGCCACGCACACCCAAACCATCACACTGCCTCCCTCCACCGTGTTTTACAGATGATGCGCTGTGCTTTGGATAATGAGCTGTTCCACGCCTTCTCCATACTTTTTTCTTGCCATCATTCTGGTAGAGGTTGATCTTGGTTTCATCTGTCCAAAGAATGTTTTTCCAGAACTGTGATGGCTTTTTTAGATGTTCTTTAGCAAAGTCCAATCTAGCCTTTCTATTCTTGAGGCTTATGAGTGGCTTGCACCTTGCAGTGCACCCTCTGTATTTACTTTCATGCAGTCTTCTCTTTATGGTAGACTTGGATATCGATATGCCTACCTCCTGGAGCGTGTTGTTCACTTGGTTGGCTGTTGTGAAGGGGTTTCTCTTCACCATGGAAATGATTCTGCGATCATCCACCACTGTTGTCTTCTGTGGACGTCCAGGTCTTTTTGCGTTGCTGACTTCACGAGTGCTTTCTTTCTTTCTCAGGATGTACCAAACTGTAGATTTTGCCACTCGTAATATGTAGCAATTTCTCGGATGGGTTTTTTCTGTTTTCGATGGCTTCTTTCATCTGCATGGAGAGCTCCTTTGACCGCATGTTGTCTGTTCACAGCAAAATCTTCCACATGCAAGCACCACACCTCAAATCAACTCCAGGCCTTTTATCTGCTTCACTGATAATGACATCACGACGGACTTGACCACACCCGCCCATGAAATAGCCTTTGAGTCTATTGTCCAATTACTTTTGAGCCCCTGAAATGAAGGGATTGTGTTAAAAAAATGCCTTAGTTGCCTCACATTTTTATGCAATCGTTTTGTTCATCCCACTGAATTAAAGCTGAAAGTCTGCACTTCAACTGCTTCTGAGTTGTTTCATTTAAAATTCATTGTGGTAATGTACAGAACCAAAATGTGAAAAAAGTTGTCTCTGTCCAAATATTTATGGACCAAACTGTACACTCACTGGCCACTCTATTAGGTGCACCTTGCTATTACCCAGTTGGATCTGCTTTTGTCTTCAGAACTGCCATAAATCTTCATGGCACAGATTCAACAAGGTGCTGGAAACATTCCTTAGGGATTTTGGTCCATATTGACATGATAGCTTCACCCAGTTGCTGACATTCATGATGCGAATCTCCCATGCTGCCACATCACAGAGTTATTTTATTGGATTGAGATCTGCTGACGGTGGAGGCCATTTAAGTGCAGTGAACTCATAGTCATGTTCAACAAACCAGACTGAGATCATTTGAGCTTTGTGACATGGTGCTTTATGCTGCTGGAAGTAGCCATCAGAAGATGGGGACACTGAGGTCATAAAGGGATGTACATGGTCAGCAATAACACTTGGGTAGACTGTGACATTTAAATGATGCTCACTTGGTTCTAAGGTGCCCAAGGTGTGCCAAGAAAATAACCCCCACACCCTTACACCATCACCAGTCTTACCCGTTGTTGTTGTTGACGACGCCAAATTCGGACCCCTACCATCTGAATTTCATAGCAGAAATTGAGACCCATCCGACTAGGTGCCATGTGTGAACTGTAGCTTCAGTTGCCTGCTCTTAATTGACAGGAGTGGCACCCGGTGTGGTCTCCTGCAGCTGTAGCCCACCTGCTTCAAGGTTTTACGTGTTGTGCATTTAGAGCTGTTCTTCTGCACACCTCGGTTGTAACGAGTGCTTATCTGGGTTCCTGTTGCCTTTCTATCAGCTCAAACCAGTCTGGCCATTCTCCTCTGACCTCTGGCATCAATAAGGCCCAGAAAACTGCCACTCACTGGATATTTTCCCTTTTTCAGACCATTCTCTGTTAACCCTACAGATGGTTGTGCGTGAAGATCCCAGTAGATCAGCAGTTTCTGAAATACTCAGAGTAGCCCATCTGGCACTTTCAAAGTCACATCAGTCCCCTTTCTTCCCCATTCTGAAGCTCGGTTTGAACTTCGACAGGTCATCTTGACAAGGTCTACAGCAGGGGTCTCCAACACGTCGCTTGCGAGCTACCGGTAGCTCTCCACCCCTTTCCAAGTAGCTCACCAAAGGGTTAATGAATCCTACATAAATTTGAAAAATTGATTAGTCAAATTAGGGGTGGGCGATCTTTCCAAAAAATCATATTGTGATCCTTTTAACACAATCACAATCCACAATCTGAATTGCAATCTCTCTTTTCAGTGTGGCGTACACTTAAGAGAATATCTGGACTCAAACTCATCAAGACCTAAGTAACACTTTATGGTAAATATCAAACAAAGTTGAAGTTAATTGTTCTCTCATTCGCTAGCTAAGTGGAGTTAAGGAACACGCCCCGAAGCTGGCGTCTCCCCTTGGCCTGCTGCATGTTTCTCGGATTTGCGCAAATAAAGCAAACAATGATACATACATAGCAAAATGAGAGAATTCGAAAAATCAACCAGAATGTTCAAGCAAATTATAGAAAAAAACCTGATCTAAATCCGTGAAGTAGTTCTCATGTGAAAAGTGGACATACAGAGAGATGGACATTGGATTTTATATAATATATATTAGTAAACTTTCAAAATAATATACAGTTAAAGTCTCAACAGCATTTCTGGAGCTTAGTAGAGCCAAACAGCTCTGAAAATTTCTGCTTTGTTTGGGTCTCCACACCTCTGTGAGTCTGACATGAATGTCATGAAATCAAAGTTCAGAACAAGATTGACAAATGAACATTGAAATGACTCTGTGGTATAGCGGGTCCGCGGCATCAAAAAAAAGGGCCAGGTTTTAAATCCATAAAGCCACATCATTCTCTGTGGGCGCAATTGCATGACCTCGGGGAGTTAATGAGGTAGTTGGTGTGATCGTTCACAATTGCTTCACAGGCTTCCTGCGGCTTGTGATTAAGGTGCTGTGCCCACAGAGACGTGGGTGTATATATACGGGTCGGCACAAGGAAAGAGAGGAATCAAAGAAAAGGAAAAAGATAGAATGAGGTTAAAAGACGTGAAAGGCAGTCTTGCCGATTGATCTGGAAGGAGAAAGTAGTATGAGCTGGGGCCCCGTGAAGGAGCATTAGCTCTGGCTCTCTAGGAGCTAGTTTTCCCCACTGAATATTTGGGTGGAATGTGGCGAGCAAGGCAGGTGTCCTCCCTAGGCTTCCGAGGTGCGACCATGTGAGCGCAAAGGAAGAAGGGAGGAGATCCGACCTTGGATAGTCTGGCCGTGATGCCTGGAGGCAGCCAAGATGGAGGTCGGCTGAAAGGAGCTTATGGCTGCTGAGTCTCCACCGGCTATGCGAGCAATGAGTGAGCCGGGGAGAATGAGAAGGAGATGGGCTGAGATCAGGAGGCGTTAGTCTGCATTTTAACAGATTTATTTATTGATTTTTATCCCCACTTTTCACAATGATTTTTTTATGGATTTATTTAGGTACTTTATTTAGAACACTGCACAATGGACACTTGTTGGTTTTACTTGTGTTGTGACTGTTTTTTAATTAAAGCACTTGGGCACTTTTTCCACTATCTTCTGGCTTCATCTGAGAATTGTCCTCATTTGTCAGCTGATCTCAGTCATAACTATCGATGGTGTTGGCTCAGCAGACTACCGTGTGGAAAGAGGGAGTCTGCAGGGGACCGGCATCGTCACAGACTCCATAAGAGTGAACCTAAGTGGCTCCACTCCACCATACATCTCAGTGCCAGTCATCTGACTAACTAAAAAACACATCACACATGCAACTGGACCTGTGAATAAAGTGACACAGTGACATGTGACAAAATGACAAATGAATAAGTCATATCCGTGGATTTGGAATTACATTCATGTTTTAATTCAATAGTGTGAGATACACTAGAAAATGCATACAGACATACAGAATGCACTTGGAGGTGAACTCAATATTTTTTGTGATGTTTTAATGGAAAACGTGAGTTGTGGACACCAACATTTTGTAAATGTTCAGGCAAAACAAGCTTATTCAGTTTGTGTGGGTTGAAAGAAGCTACGAGAGGAAACGTTAGAAAACAGGAGGAGCTCTCGGCCATTTTCATTTTGTAAAAGTAGCTCTCATGGGAAATAAAGGTTGGAGACCCCTGGTCTACAGGCCTAAATGCATTGAATTGCTTCCATGTGATTGGCTGATTAGAGATTTGCGTTAACAGCAGTTGAAGAGGTGTACCTAATAAAGTGGCTGGTGAGCGTGTATTATGTTTATCAAGAAATAACTTTGACGTGAAAAATACAGAACCTCTCTTTTAAGTGTCAGTTTAGGAATGGTGCCGTATGTACGTTGACTCGGGTTCCCTTTATCTGATGTTGCAGCTTTCTAAAGATCTGATAAAAATACAAAACTAGAGGGTATCAGAAAGGGGCCTGTGCGTTTACAGAGCACTGTATGCTTTTCCAGTTGACTGAATTACATGTTTCTTTTGTATAATAATTTTTTACTGTTTTTCTTTTACAGATGAATATCCTCGACACATTCCAAAAATTGATTTTGATAAAAAAAAAAAAAGAAACCAGTTCAAAAGTTCACATCTATTTTTCTACAGACATTTTTTTTTTTTTTTTTTATCAGACTGTGAATATTTTTTTGTTTTCTGTTTTGGAAATCTCAACTTTTTATGAAAGAAGGGGAATTAAAGACCGGAAAAGTTTATTAATAAAGTGACCAAAAAAAAAAAAAACATTTAAAAACAAACGCCTTATCGTGGACCAAGCCGACAGTATATAAGGAACATGGGGCAGCTTACAGGTGACTGGGACCGGCTTCTTCTCTTCCATTGCATGCCCACCCATCACCAGCTGACCAACCAGTTGTTTCCAGCCAGCCAGACGAGATTACGCGCAGAAGCTTCAGTGCCTCCCGATTCCCGATGTCAGAAGTGGAAATGGTGGACGAGTTCATACTTCCTGAGAAGGGTTGCCGTTGCTTTGTTTCTACTACTGTATTATGTTTGTATTGCTCAACGTGTTTCTGAAAGGTCCAGAGCCAGCAAGTAGTTTTGCTTTGTTCCTTTCACTTTTTTGAAGCGGTGTGTGACTCCGAAGTGTTCAAAGTAAATAAACGTGGCTCTTCCTTGCTGAAGCGAAACTTAAGATGTGGCACAATTGAAGAGAGCTTGCTGAGCCGTGACGGGATTAGCACGTGTCGATCCCAGATGGCTCCAATGCTTGATGGACTGAATAAAGGACTGACGCCAAAAATGGAATCTCAAGAAAATACTGCTATGTATAAAATCTGGAAGAAATCAAGCAGCAGTTTGCCTGATATTAGTTTTTAGCCCGTTTTTTTGCTTTTCATTTATTATTTCCGGGTTTTTCTCCTATTTGGGTGGTTTTCTTTGGGATTTTTTTTTATCTTGGGTGGATTGTTGTATTTTTTTTTTAATGTTCCTTTCTCTTCTAAGTCAAGTTGCAGTTGTTGTTTTCTTCCAATTGGGTTGAGATAACCTCACTGTGATGGACGAGACCAAAAATCGGACCAAACTGCGTGGACCAATTTACAATGAGACCAGCCGGAGTTGCCTGCCTTTAGAGAAAGGAACAGACCTCATGCTTGTTTGAGCCGCACCCATGTCTCTGTTTTGTCGTTTTTTGGTTGCTTCTTGCCACAGGTGACTCACCTTGAAGGGCCTGCATGGAATATGCCAGATATTAAGACATCCAGGGTGCAAGGTGAAGAATTGTCACCAAGTCTGAAAGAGAGACCTCCAAAAAGAACCCCCCTCAGTTTTATGGTGACTAAATGCTTTGAGGTGCTTTGGGTGGTCAATTTTTGTTTTATTCCTGCAAGCTGGGCAAAAGCTCGCTTGAGTATTTTCATGTCTGTGCCATTCTAAAGGAGTGTCATCAGTATTTGCCAATGGGGGGTCCTGCACAAAATCATTTTAATGTCAAAATCTAAAGTATGTTATTAAAAGTGACGTGGAAGGGGTGGAGGATGAGGTCTCTGTCAAAGTTGTGGCTGCTTGTTACGGAGTGATGATCTGTGACCTCTTAATGCAGAAGGAGGGACAGAAGAGGTAGTGTGCAAAAAAAAAAAGTGTAAGTCAAGCAAGTCAGAGGTGGTGGGCATCACCCCAAGTCTGTTGTGAGCACAAGCGACAAGGACATTAAGCAATAAAATGTGTTAAATAAATAAAAGAAATGTGTGTCAAGGCTGTGTGGCATTGAGGAGTCCACGTCACGAGGGGTGTCATATTGGGACAGTCGCAAAGGGTGGAATGAGGACTGAATTCGTAAAACACGTTAAAGGACACATTTGGTATTTTTTCAAGTTAATTCTTCACAATCATGGTGTATACTGCAGGGAAAACAAGTATTGAACGTGTAAATGTTTTTCTCAGTAAATGTATTTCTAATGGGACTATTGACATGAAATTTTCACCAGATGTTGGTAACAACCCAAGTAATCCACACATCCGAAGAAATCAAAACAGATAAGTCCATAAATTAAGTTTTGTGTAATAAGGTGGAATGACACAGGGAATAAGTATGGAACACGCTTAGTTCATACTTAGTAGAAAAGCCTTTGTTGGTGATGACAGCTGCATGGAGAAACAAGTCGCATGCATTGCTCAGGTGAGATTTTGGCCCATTCTTCCACTCAAACGATCTTCAAATCTGGAAGGTTCTGGGGGTCTCTTCTCTGAACTCTGATCTTCAGTTCTTTCCATAGATTTTCAATTGGATTCAAGTTGGGTGATTGATTGGGCCATTCTAGCAGCTTTATTTCCTTTTTCTGAAACCAACTGAGAGTTTCCTTGGCTGTGTGTTTGGGGTCCTTGTCTTGCTGAAATGCCCCCCTTTCATCTTCAGCATCCTGGTAGATGGTAGCAGATTCTTATCAATAGTGTCTTTTTACATTTCTCCATTCATCCTTCCTTCAATTCCATGAAGTCTGCCAGTATTTTGGGGTGATGTGCAGTGCCATTTCACCTCCAAAAATAGGTGTGTAGTGACATCCAAAGAGTTCAATGTTGCTCTCCTCTGACCAGACTCTGTTCTCCCAGGATTTCAATGGCTTGTCCAAGTGTTGTGCAGTAAACTTTAAACGAGTTTCAACGTGCTTTTTCTTCAGCAGTGGAGTCTTGTGTGGTGAGCGTGCATAGAGGTTGTGGCGGTGGAGTGCATCACTTACTGGACCTGCTAATTCCAGGTGTTTCTGCAGCTCTGGACGAGTGGTCCTTGGCTCTTCTGATTCTTCTTTTGACTCCTCTGTCAGAAATCTTGCGAGGAGCCCCTGGTTGTGGCCAGTTTATATTGACATGATGATCTTTACACTTGTGGATTACGGCCACAACAGTGTTCACTGGAACATTCAGAAGTTTAGAAATGCGTCCGTCACCAAGGCCATCACCAATAAGGTTGTGAAGGTCTTGAGAGAGCTCTTTGCTTTTCTCCATCATGAGATGCTTCTTGTGTGACGCCTTGGGAACGAGAAACCTTTTTCTAGGCCATCAATTAGGACTAAAGCAGCAGATATTCATTTGAACTGACAGGAGGCTATCAGGTTTGACAAATGTCTGCTGCTTTCCTGGCTCTCCATGCCTTTTTCTGATGTTCTTTTCTTCATGTGTTCCATACTTATTCTGTGTCATTCCACTTTATTACACATAATTTATGGACTTGTTTGTTTTGATTTCTTTGTATTTGTGGATTACTTGGGTTGGTACGTTTGAGGATTCGGGGCGGGTTCATAGGGCAGTTTTATACACAATTTACATTACATTTCTATTATTAAGTTGTTCGCATTTGCAACCCGAGATTTTTCTTCTTTTTTTGAATATAACAAAGACATATGCATTGCATTTGTCATTCCAACAGATTGCACATCACAAACATTAACGTTGTCGTTTTTTTCGTGTCTGCCGTTTCTATAGGAGGGTGACAATGAGTTAAATTCCAGTGGATGTTTTTCAAATGTTGACAAGCAATAAGCAAAAGGTATCACTGAAAACCACAGGAAACAAAAACAGCAAAAAAAACAAACAGTACGAGGAAAGTTCGAAGGAAGAATTTTTTTTTGTAATGTCTCTGTTTGGGGATCGTTGTGCACAACTGAGCTGCAACCACAGATCTAAACGCTCTGCGGATGATTCATTCAGGCATTTCAAGGTCACTTTGTTGTAATGAAAGTGTCTGCTGAATGCACTTCGTAGTAACGGGATTTCTGTAGACTCGAGTCATATGGGGAAACTGTCGGGACTATAAAAATACTTTGTTGTAATACTCTCACCTCGGTCTCACTCCTCTCTCTGCGCCGCTTCAAAGCCCCGTCCACCAAGCGTTCTGAAAAGTCTGAGTGAGTCTCCGTTGCCGGCAGTTCTCTCGGACTGAGGGTTGGGGACCCCTGCTTTAGACAACTGAATGTTTTGCTGCCCGTGGTCTTATTTGATATTGGTTGTAAGTAGGGCATGTCTTGCAAGAATCTCGTGTTTTACGTCATCGCGAGACGGTCCTGGGGTCAATCTCTTGGCACAAAGTCTCATGTTTAAGGTCCTGGTGAGACGCTCCGTGGCCATTCTCTTTTGTCTCGCGGGTCTTATTAAGTGTCTTCCATTTTCTTAACATGAAGATCACATCTCGTCTCCCGTCTTTCTCTCCCAGGATTTTTTTTTTAATAATAGATATTGGATGATGCTGCTGGATTGATACATTTATCACTTATCATAGTTTTGGGGAATGAGAATATTGGACATGTGGGCTTTTTGTCCTGGTTATGAGTTTGGACCGATGCTGTTCCACTACAGCCTCGCATCTCCTGACCAACAACGGACTGTTCGTCTGACTCCAAATTATTGGTTTTGCTCTAAAACGTAATTTTTATGATATAAACATTATTCTAATAATTGAGTTAGCTTGACTTCCTGTGGTTTACATAACCCTAGAAATGAACATATCTGTTTATCTGTAACTCCAAAGGTCGATGCTTTTAAACTACCATGTGCTTTATAAGGAAGCCTCAGGTGCTAATAAAGCATGTTATATAAATAATATTTCATATGCAAGTTCAGAAAATAAGTGCCATACCTTAGTGTGGGCGGCACGGTGGTGCAGTGGGTAGCGCTGCTGCCTCGCAGTTGGGAGACCTAGGGACCTGGGTTCGCTTCCCGGGTCCTCCCTGCGTGGAGTTTGCATGTTCTCCCCGTGTCTGCGTGGGTTTCCTCCCACAGTCCAAAGACATGCAGGTTAGGTGGATTGGTGATTCTAAATTGGCCCTAGTGTGTGCTGGGTGTGTGTTTGTATGTGCCCTGTGGTGGGTTGGCACCCTGCCCGAGATTGGTTCCTGCCTTGTGCCCGGTGTTGGCTGGGATTGACTCCAGCAGACCCCCGTGACCCTGTGTTCGGATTCAGTGGATTGGAAAATGGATGGATGGATGGATACCTTAGTGTGAGTTTCAGATGAAAACCTCAGAGGCTCGAAAGCGTAACTTAATGCAGGGATCTTAAACTCCAGTCCTAGGTGAGCCCCAGTGGCTGCAGGTTTTCATTCTAACCCTTTTCTTAATTAGTGACCGGATTTTTGCTACTAATGAACTTCTTTTGAATTCATTTTAATTGACTTGCTCTTGAAGTTACTCAGACCCCTGAATTGTTTCTTTTCCTTATTTATCAGTCAGACAATAATGAGATATAAAATGCACCAAAACGTGACCAGAAAACTGTGTCCATCATACCATATCTGAAAATAAAGGAAGGTGACGGGCTCAGTAATGTCGATCTGCTCAGATCCACAAAACAGTTTAACGGAGCTCTTAGAAAAGAGAAAATCGACAATTTTAGAAATGGCTGCTGTTGCACAATGAGAGCAGCAACAAGCCATGGAATTAAAGAGCGAGTTTAATTAACGACAAGACTGTGTGCCTCATTAAGCCACTGGTTGGAGTGAAAATGGTTGGAGTCTGAGGCCCTGACTGAGTTGGTCTTCTGTTGGCTCACTTACTTCATGTTTCATTTCTGTTTGGGTGCCATTTAAGGAAAGAAATGAAGACATTCAGGGGAACAAATCTTAAAAAAACACGTCAAGATGAAAACAAAACCAGTTAATTAGCAGTAAAAACAGGTCACTAATTAAAAAAAAAAAAAAGATTAGAATGAAACCCTGCAGCCACTGCGGCCCAGCAGGAGCGGAGTTTGAGATCCCTGACTTACCGTGTGTTGCGTGTAATTCAAAGCCTCTCTGTTAAATAAGACTACCCAAGTATTCATTACAGTGATAGCAGGTACAGTTGTGTTCAGAATAATAACAGTGTATTTAAAAAAGTGAATAAAGCTCAAAATCCTTAGATAATAACTGTTATTTGTATACATGCAACTGCATTGGGAACCCTGCACATTGTATTCCAAATCAAAATGTGAAGAAAAAATGTATCGAATTTGTGTTATTCCTTTACAGAAAGTGAAGAAAGGGGAATATTAGGCCTCTCAAAAAAATAGAAGTGTCTGCGTTCTTCTTTACAAGCTCAAACAGTCAGTCATCGTCCAACCCGCTATATCCTAACAAAATAAATACAATAACAAAAAGGAAAACACGAGGACACTCAGCTGGAGACGCGTCACAGAGCAGAAGTCAGTCAGCAGCAAGGAGAAGTGAATAACGCTCTTGGACTGGCTACTTTCACCATCCCAAACCGTGTTTCCCTCAGCGGTTGCTTCCTGTCCTCTCTACAGCAGAGTATTGCCACGAGAAAAGCCATAAAAAATTGCGGAGGATATTTGCGCTTTCCGCTAACAATTAATAGTTAGGTTCTAAGGAAAAATCCACGAACGACTGAGTCCGCGAATCCTGAACCGAGACTTTACGGGGTCTACAGTACTAGAAATACGCCATGTGCTGTACTGAAGATGGAGGTACTAATCTTCACTTTTGTCATTTGAAAACTTCCACACCTTACATATCCTGAAAAGCTTGTGGCGGTGCTACGTGATTAACGTCATCACAAATGTGACATTTTGTGCCAAATCCCGTCTTTCATAGCGTCGTCCTGTTTACACGGTCTGTGTGTCTATGGCAATATACTCCCCAGGAAACAAAGGGGGAAGGATAACACTGTGGAACCGTGGTCCCTCGTGATAATTTGTCCTAATCACCTGCATCCGGGACATTCACTATTTAAGCAGGAGGTCAAAAAGATGAAAAAAATAAAGAAAAAATCCCGTTCTGCTATACGGCCAATTGATTGCAGGGCGAAGTGAAAGCAGCGATCCTCATCACTTACACCTTTTTTCTACTCGGCACGTTCAACGTCTGACAACTTCACCTTTACGACGTGAAACCCTGGGGTTCTGGACTACGCCAATGTACCAAGGATAAGCACGGTGAGACTGTTTCTTGTTGTTTTGGGGAGAGGAACGAGTCATCATTTTCTTTCGTATATAATCACTGTAGCACACTTTTCCAGCTGAACAAGGTTCACAAACGTTATTCTTTTTCCGTTTAATCTTCTTAATGTTCAGTGTGGGGTCAAGGGAGGGTTTGTGTTGTATATAAACTATTTGCTGCAACTTTTGGGGTTGAGTGTTATGTCGGGACTGGTTGGGGTGATATATATATATATATATATATATATATATATATATATATATATTGCTTGGAGTTCATTTCTTTTTTTTATTAACTTGCTCCACTCGCCAACCCCTGGGCAGGTGCTACACGCTAGCCATTTCACGGCTCTGCCTTTCACATATGGGAAAGCGAATGTAAAATTTAAACAGATTGTTATTTTCATTGGAATTGTTACATATGCATAATAGAACTAACTATTTTACATTACAGCGAGTAATTAACTATAGTAAAAAAAATAGTAAAACGTAATAAATTCTAAGAAAATTATGTTTCATGTTGCATTAAAGTTATTTGTTGCGTTATACGTTTTCGTTCTGTTTGGCTTTGAAATTAACACACAAATGCTTTTTAAACTTACACTTTTACTGTAAAACTTCAGTAAAAACAATATTTGGAATTAACTTTTCATCAATATCGCATTGAATTTTGATTCTGTGGAGTTACATCATGACAATGCTACGTATAACTGCCCGTGAGTGAATTTCGTTTCTTTCGCTCTAATAAATAAAATGACTTTTTCGTTTTTTCGAGTGGCATAATTATAAGATCTCCTTTGGTGTCTAATGTCATTAGTGAAGATGGACTACATTACCTTTCTTGTCGCCTGTTAAAATTATACATGTCAGAGTTGTTTGACCAATTTTGAATACAACTAATCTTGTCCTATTGCATAGCACATCACTCAGACATAAATTACGCAATATCATTACGATACGTCCTTCTCTCAACAGTAATTCGGCCAGCTGAAGTTGAGATGGTGTTAACGGTTGTAGATATTTTTCGCGATATTGTAAGTTGATGTTTTCATCTTCTGCACCATCACCACCAACTGTTTCTGCAGAGTCTATTGATACGCATTTAACCAATTTGCCGTGTAACTGATCGACAATTTTCACATTAATTTGTTTGACTTCATCATTTCTCTGTGCTAGGATTGCAATGTACTCATTTCTTCTGTTGATAACCCTTCGGGATGAAATTTTTCAATAAGATTTGGACATAATATGTATTCTTGTATTGGGAACTTAAAGTGAAGAAAACAAAAATTTATAAGAGCTGAGAGAGCAGGAACTGAGTCTGACAAAAGCATTCATACGAATGAGAGGTGAGAGGACCACGGGCGTGGGCCGTGAACTGGAAATGGTGGAGAGGAGGGTGGGACTTGAAAAAATCTCTTGGCAATAGTCTCGTCTCATCTCAAGAGTTACTTTTATAATAGAGAGATACAGTTAAGTCCATAAATATTTGGACAGAGACAACTTTTTTCTAATTTTTGTTCTCTACATTACCACAATGAATTTTAAATGAAACAACTCCGATGTAGTTGAAGTGCAGACTTTCAGCTTTAATTCAGTGGGGTGAACAAAATGATTGCATAAAAGTGTGAGGCAACTAAAACATTTTCTGAACACAATCCCTTCATTTCAGATGAAAGATGACATGACAGATGAAACCAAGATCAACCTCTACCAGAATGATGGCAAGAAAAAAGTATGGAGAAGGCGTGGAACAGCTCATTATCCAAAGCATAGCACATCATCTGTAAAACACGGTGGAGGGAGGCAGTGTGATGGCTGCCAGTGGCACTGGGACACTCGTGTTTATTGATGATGTGACACAGGACAGAAGCAGCCGAATGAATACTGAGGTGTTCAGAGACGTACTGTCTGCTCAAATCCAGCTAAGTGCAGCCAAATTGATTCATGATCCAGATGGACAATGACCCAAAACATACAGCCAAAGCAACCCAGGAGTTTATTAAAGCAAAGAAGTGGAAAATTCTGGAATGGCCAAGTCAGTCACCTGATCTTAACCCGACTGAGCAGACATTTCACTTGTTGAAGACTAAACTTCAGACAGAAAGGCCCACAAATAAACAGCAACTGAAAGGCCTGGCAGAGCATTAAAAAGGAGGAAACCCAACATCTGGTGATGTCCAGGCGTTCAAGACTTCAGGCTGTCATTGCCAGCAAAGGGTTTTCAACCAAGTATTAGAAATGAACATTTGATTTCCAGTTCTTTAATTTGTCCAATTACTTTTGAGCCCCAGAAATAAAGGGATTGTGTTCAAAAAATGCTTTAGTTGCCTCACATTTTTATGCAATCGTTTTGTTCACCCCACTGAATTAAAGCTGAAAGTCTGCACTTCAACTGCATCGGAGTTGTTTCATTTAAAATTCATTGTGGTAATGTACAGAACCAAAATGAGAAAAAAGTTGTCTCTGTCCAAATATTTATGGACCTAACTGTAGAATATCATGGGTCTTTGAAGTATAATCACCACAACTAACAAAGAATTTTCTCCCTGCCAGGTAGGACTCAAACCAATTTAAGACTCTGCCAGAGAAGCCCACCCATTGACTAAGGTGATTTCTAAGAATGTTGTGATCAATGGTATCGAATGCGGCACTCAGATCTAAGAGGATGAGAACAGATAAATGGCCTCTGTCTGCATTGACCCACAAGTCATTTACTACTTTAACGAGTGCAGTTTCTGTGCTGTGCTTTGTTCTGAAACCCGACTGAAACTTATCAAGAATAGCAGGTTTATTGAGGTGGTCATTTAGCTGCATAATGACTGCCTTCTCTAGAATTTTACTTAAGAAAGGCAGGTTAGAAATAGGGCTAAAATTTTCAAGAGCAGAGGAGTCGAGATTATTTTTCTTCAGCAGGGGTTTAACTACAGTGGTCTTAAGACAGTCTGGGAAGACCCCCGTATCTAATGATGAGTTTACTATGTCAAGAATGCTATCAATTAGCACGCCCGATACTTCTTTGAAAAAATTTGTTGGTATTGGGTCAAGGGCACAGGTGGAGGGTCTCAGTTGAGAAATTATTTTATATAAATCAGGTAAATCTATTCATCCATCCATCCATTCTTCCTCTTCCGCTTATCCGAGGTTGGGTCATGGGGGCAGCAGCTTGAGCAGAGATGCCCAGACTTCCCTCACCCCGGCCACTTCTTCTAGTTCTTCTGGGGGAATCCCAAGGCGTTCCCAGGCCAGTCGAGAGACATAGTCCCTCCAGCGTGTCCTGGGTCTTCCCCGGGGCCTCCTCCCGCTTAGACATGCCTGGAACACCTCACCAGGGAGGCGTCCAGGAGGCATCCTGATCAGATGTCCGAGCCACCTCATCTGACTGCTCTCGATGCGGAGGAGCAGCGGCTCTACTCTGAGCCCCTCCCGGATGACTGAGCTTCTCACCCTATCTTTAAGGGAGAGCCCAGACACCCTGCGGAGGAAACTCATTTCAGCCGTTTGTATTCGCGATCTCGTTCTTTCGGTCACTACCCATAGTTCATGACCATAGGTGAGGGTAGGAACATAGATCGACTGGTAAATTGAGAGCTTCGCCTTGCGGCTCAGCTCCTTTTTCACCACGACAGACCGATGCAGAGCCCGCATTACTGCGGATGCCGCACCGATCTGCCTGTTGATCTCACACTCCATTCTTCCCTCACTTGTGAACAAGACCCCGAGATACTTGAACTCCTCCACTTGGGGCAGGATCTCGCTACCAACCCTGAGAGGGCACTCCACCCTTTTCCAGCTGAGGGCCATGGTCTTGGATTTGGAGGTGCTGATTCTCATCCCAGCCGCTTCACATTCAGCTGCGAACCGATCCACAGAGAGCTGAAGATCACGGCCTGATGGAGCAAACAGGACAACATCATCTGCAAAAAGCAGTGACCCAATCCTGAGTCCACCAAACCGGACCCCCTCAACGCCCTGGCTGCGCCTAGAAATTCTGTCCATAAAAGTTATGAACAGAATCGGTGACAAAGGGCAGCCCTGGTGGAGTCCAACTCTCACTGGAAACGGGTTCGACTTACTGCTGGCAATGCGGACCAGGCTCTGGCAACGATCGTACAGGGACTGAACAGCCCTTATCAGGGGGTCCGGTACCCCATACTCTCGGAGTACCCCCCACAGGATTCCCCGAGGGACACGGTCGAATGCCTTTTCCAAGTCCACAAAACACATGTAGACTGGTTGGGCGAACTCCCATGCACCCTCCAGGACCCTGCTAAGGGTACAGAGTTGGTCCACTGTTCCGCGACCAGGACGAAAACCACACTGTTCCTCCTGAATCTGAGGCTCGACTCTCCGACGGACCCTCCTCTCCAGGACCCCTGAATAGACTTTTCCAGGGAGGCTGAGGAGTGTGATCCCTCTGTAGTTGGAACACACCCTCCGATCCCCCTTCTTAAAGAGGGGGACCACCACCCCGGTCTGCCAATCCAGAGGCACTGTCCCTGATGTTCATGCGATGTTGCAGAGGCGTGTCAACCAAGATAGTCCTATAACATCCAGAGCCTTGAGGAACTCCGGGCGTATCTCATCTAAGTCTATCCTGGTGAAAGAATTTCATTTGTTTATAATGGAGTTCTGGGCTTTAAGAGGATCAGTGTCGGGGAGATGTACTATATTATTTCTAATATCATTAATTTTTTTAATTAAAAAATACAGCAAAAGCCTCACAAGTGTCACTGGAAGTGTTTTGGAGGCATTCCATTGAGTGACCTCTGGGTTTCTGCTGCTGGATTTAAATGTCTGCTATTACACAATGAGAGCAGCAACAAGCCACAGAATTAAAGAGCGGGTTTAATTAACAATGACACTTGACGCCTAACTAAGCAACTGGTTGGAGTTTGAGGCCCTGACTGAGTTGATCTTCTGTTGGCTCCCTCACTTCACATTTCATTTCTGTTTAAGGAACGAGATGAAGCAATTCAGAGGAACAAATCTTAAAAAAACAAGTCGATTAAAATGAATTCACAAGAACTTAATTAGCAACAAAAGCAGGTCACTCATTAAGAAAAAGGGTTAGAATGAAAACTTACAGCCACTGTGCTCCTCCAGGACCGGAGTTGGGGACCCCTGGTCTAAAGGAACCCTCAAATACCACAATTCTGCAATTCTTCTTGTCAATTGCTATCGTAAGGACCCATTTTATAATCAGAAAGATCAGCACCAGAGCGGTGAATAATTACTGAAATGTTAGAGAAGAGTTCAAGTAACTTGGTTCTTAGGTGGCAAAGCCTACTGACGCTCATATTTGAAATTGTTTTTTTTTTAAATTATTTTCACAATGGAACCCCAATACCCATTAGCTCCATTATAAAACACAGCAGTGGGATGGATATTTTTAGGGATATGTAAAATATGCTTCACTTTAGGATGGAATTGGATGGGGCAAATTAATTTTAGAATATTAAATCAACCTGGACAAGAGCAGGCCATTCAGCTCAACAAAGCTCACCAGTCCTATCCACTTAATTCTTCTAAAATAATAAAGTCGAGTTCTGAAGTCCCTAAAATCCTAATGTCCAGCACACTACTTGGTTGCTTATTCCAATGTCTGTAGTTCTCTATGTGAAGAAAAACTTCCTAATGTTTGTGTGACATTTCCCCTTCACAAGTTTCCAACTGTGTCCCCGTGTTTTTGATGAACTCATTTTAAAGTCGTTGTCTTGATCCACTGGAATGATTCTCTTCATCATTTTAAACACTTCAGTCAGGTCTCCTCTTCATCTCCTGTAAAGGCTCAGCTCTTTGAATCTTTCCTCCTAACTCATCCCCTGTAGCCCTGAATCACCCCGTCGCTCTTCTCTGGACCTTCTCTTGTGCTGCTATGTCCTTTTTGTAGCCTGGAGACCCAAACTGCACCCAGTACTCCAGATGAGGCATCACCAGTGTATTATAAAGGTTGAGCAGAACCTCCTGTGACTTGTACTCCACACATCAAGGCGCTATATAACCTAACATTCTGTTAGCCTTCTTAATGGCTTCTGAACATTGTCTGGTAGTCGATAGCTTAGAGTCCACTAGGACTCCTTAATCCTTCTCCTAAAGTGGAATTTTGATTTTCAGACCCCCCATTGTGTATTCAGACCTTACATTTTTACTTCCTATCTGTAATTCTTTACATTTACTGACATTATACTTCATGTTCCACAAATCTGTCCAAGCCTGTCTGCTATCCGAGTCCCTCTGTGATGATTCAATGGATTCCAGATTATCTGCTAGTCCACCTATCTTGGTATCATCTGCAAACTTACATCTTGTTATCTATCTAATCCTGCCAACTACGCTAATCTATCTATCTATCTATCTATCTATCTATCTATCTATCTATCTATCTATCTATCTATCTATCTATCTATCTATCTATCTATCTATCTATCTATCTATCTATCTATCTATCTTCACCTCAATCCGGTTTGTGAAACACGCAGAATGAAAATCTGGTCAGCCTTCATGAAGCTGAGCTCTTCACAGTTCCTACCCTACAAGTGTCCTGTATGGTCCTGAAGATTATTTCTGCCAAAATGAAATGCAATCCAATGTGTCATCTTACGATGAAATGCAATACATATGCAAGTGGGAGTCTTGATTTTGCCACAGTTTTATCGTGTCATTAAAGGCATACCAGCCAAATGAAATTTAAGTGTCCCACTTGCACATTTGTTGCATTTCAACGTAGTTGACGCGTTGGATTGCATTTAATTCTGGAACGCATAATCTTCCGTAGTCCCGAACTTTCAGACTGGGCGCTAATGTCTGTACGGCTGCACTCACTTGGGCCACAAGATGGCACTGCAGCACAAAGATTGGACCCAAGCAGAGCCACTAAAAAAATCAGATTACAATTTATTTGTCCCCAAGGTGAAATAATTTTTTTTTTTACTGTGGATAACCAATAAATAAATAAATAAATGGTGACAATAATGAACAAATCAATTAGGAAAAAAGACTGAGTTTTAGCTCTTAGTTAGACAACTGATATGTTACAAAAATAAATCAAAGTGGAAAATTAAGTAAAAAAAAAATTCAAACTCAATAAATAAGCAACAAAATTAAAGAGGATAAAGAACATTTTAAGTAAATTAAATAATGAGATTCAGTTCGTTTTTAATCAATTAAACTATATAATAACGGCTGGCGCCCAGCGATGTGTTCCTGCCTTACGTCCTACGCCAGATGGGATTGGCTCCACCGTCCCGCTACCCTGGTTTGGATTACGCAGTTTGAAAATGACATGACATATAATAACAGCTTGTATATAATGTCTTCCACTTCATTTTATTTTGATCATTTTTAGATAGTTACTAATTTCTCGTCATTTATTTTTTTGGTTTCACAGGCACTTGAATGTCAATTTTAGGGATAATTCGGTTCGCCGCCCGGCTGCTCTGCTCAAGATAAAGCGGATTTGGAAAGCAAAAGGACGGAACTGAGACAAGAATATCCAATTTTTATAATCCAATGGCGTGTCTGTTAGTGGCAAACGTGATTCTGAGCCACCGCTGCCTGTTGATTTGCACATTCAGGTAAGAATTTCACTGCACGTGTGACAATAAATAAACTATTCGTTTTGTTTTTGTTTCACTTGTATATTGCAGTTTTATAATGTTGTCATCTTTGAGCAGATTCTTTTTTCTAGTGATTTATTGGCTTTTTAATGTGCAATTCATCCTTTGTGTTTCTCAGTGACACGCACGGACATTTTGGTGGGCAGCGGCGGCTCACAAAAAGGCGAAGGGACACTTTATAGGACAGGATTTTCTTACATTTTAATCGTGGACACGAATGATTGCCTACATTTACTCGCCTGATTTTTTAATGCCACTGTAAATTAGGATGCATTGGCAAAAAAACATTTGTCGGTGATTGGTGAATATGTCAGATTATCAAAAAATCACAAAGCAGGTTAAACTATCGGCGAACCATTGGGCGCAGTTTATGAAACACTCGAACCGAGGGGCGCCTCTTTGATAACTGATGGGGTGCGCAGTCCGACACCGAGGATGACAAAAACACCCCAAGCCCCAACAACCCCACCCGTCTAATAATACTGAATGCGCGTTATGGAGACCAAGTGGCGAAGTTTATGTGCCTAAAGCAGTGCGCGCTCCAGAACCTCCGGTCAATACAGCAAACCACCAACCAAGTCCCCCTACAAAAAAAAACAACACACACACACACACACACATACACACACACACACACACACACACACACACACACACACACACACACACACACACACACTCCCGTTCAACACTAAGGATACCGAGGGGCGCATTTGGATTAACTCAAGGGACGCGCCAGGGAGCGCCATTTACGAAACTCAAGCAGCGCGCTCCCGTCCGGACCTTTCCTAAGCCCCACCCTCATCCGCGCTATGGACACCGAGGGGCGCGCGCTCCATCGCCGGAATTCTAGAAAATACGGATAATGACCAAATGAACTCTCAGGACATCGACATACTTCACAAACGCTTCTATAATTCCTTTTTTTAAGTTATCCTTAATGACAGAATCTTCATATTTTCAGGGCTGTCTTAAAAGCATCACAGCCAAACCCCAACCCCCCATTTTGATAGCATAACAGAGACATACATCGGCCCCTGTGCTCCTGGAGACCCCAGCCAGTGGCCATTGTGCCCATGCGTTAAGACGACCCTGCATCAGGTCACCTTGCAAGTCGCTAACTCCTGGCAGCAAAGTGTTGGATCTGTTAGACCTCTGAGAGCAGCCTCGTTCTTTCTCACCATTTCACTGTGATGGGCCACTTGATGCCTTGCCCCAAACCAAATCCCGATTGTTGCCCTCTCGCTCTACCAAGCACTTCAATCAGAAGTTGCCAACCTTTTCAAGAAGGCGCGGGAGCCACTTCCGTGTCGGGGTGGGGGGGATTTAGATTTGATTCGAACCTAGTTTAGTAAAATTTGACTTGCTTGTATGGAATGTTATATGTTTTTAATACATTCAATAAAAGTTAAAAAGAAAAAGTCCACTCTCCTCGATGTTGAAGTAGCTGAATAAAAACAGAAAGAAAGAAAAAAGATCACCATCCCGGGATACATTCCACTACAGAGCGCCAGTCAATTTTATTACACCATTTACTTACGATAATACAAATGATTTGTTGATTACTGATTAATAATGAGGGCGGCACGGTGGCGCAGTGGGTAGCGCTGCTGCCTCACAGTAAGGAGACTTGGGTTCGCTTCCCGGGTCCTCCCTGCGTGGAGTTTGTATGTTCTCCCCGTGTCTGCGTGGGTTTCCTCCCACAGAGATGCAGGTTAGGTGCATTGGTGATCCTAAATTGTCCCTAGTGTGTGGGTTGGCACCCTGCCCGGGATTGGTTCCTGCCCTGTGTTCGGACTCAGCGGGTTGGAAAATGGATGGATGGATGATTAATAATGTTCGATTCAAAACTCACTCTCGCTCATCTCTCTCTACCTCTCATATTCTGTCTTCTATTCTCTCACTCGCTTGTTCTCTCTCTTTATCTGCCCCTCTCTTGCTCTCTCTATCTGTCTTTTTTTTTTCTCTCTCTCTCTCTCACACTCACTCTTCTCTACACGGTACGAATCGGCCAATAGGACTCGGCCGAGTGAATATTTTACGAGATCGGCCAATCGGGCACATTTTTCTCCGTTTTCTACGACCAGAAAGTGAGGCGCAGAGAAGAAAAGGGGCACGTGGATCAACTAAGGGGCCCACTTGTTCACTTGCAGGGGGCTGAATGGGTTTGAACCCGTGCTCATCAGCTGACGAGACTGACGCCCTTACGACATGACCACTGCACCGATTATATGGGTGTCATTTACTTTTAAATATTCTGTACTCTTAACACCGTTTTTTCTCTTTATCGATACAACAGTTTGCCTTCGTTTTCTCGCTGTTTTCTTTCTCCATTATGTATTTTTAAACTCTCTTCTTCTGCAGTGCCGTTTATCTGTTAGCTATTAGCTGATTATTTTTTCACGTTTTGTCCCCTCTTGATTTCTTGCAGTCCCGGCCTTCGTTTTGTACTTCACGCCTTTCTGCTGCCCGCTCTCGCCTTCAGCTCGTCCGTCTCTGCCCGTGTCAGTTTAATTTAAATACAGTTGTGTCCGCCAGATGGCGACAAAGAGCCGTTCGCGAGGCCGACACGCCGTGATGTCGTCTCGCAGCAGCGCGCCCTTCACTACAAACAGCCGCGTCATTGTCTGCGTGACGCTGGTGCCGATGATTGAGTCTCCAGTTTACGGAGAAAGGGGTCAGGGGCGCATAAATGGCACGTGATTGTGGCTTCTGTGCTTTCAGCGCCATTGTGTCAAAGTTGTCACAAGGGTCGCTCAATCAAGTGCCTTTCAAGGCACCTGAGCGGTCCTGCCACGTCTTTTTATGGTGTGTGCTCAGCCCCAGCAGGCGTGGGTGACAGGAGCTCACCTTTAACCGGACTCGGTGCCTTTACTTGATTTACGGACATCTGCTCAAAATGTCCCCACGTGTTGTCTATCTTCTCCTTTTTGATATCCTGGACAATTTCATAAGGATGACACGACCCATAGGTCAAGTTTCTTTGACCAGCTGAGGGCTGCCGATGAACATTTCTTGGGCACCAGCATTAAGTCTCTCTCTACCCTACCACCATCAGAAAGTGGGGGTGACACCTGCTATATGATGGACAGAGCTGCTTTAGGTGTTCAATGGAGGACGCTGAGCCAGAGTGTCCATCTCAATATCCATCAGGAAGATAGCCAGTGGTCTGGAGTGTCCAGTCATCTGTCCTTTCCAATGGGCAGCCTATTCCTAACTTTGTCCATCTTGAGGATGGTGTTTCTCCATCCCAACCTGTTTGTTCAAAGTGCTTTTAAGTTTTAATTCCCTGGTTTCAAGTCTGTGCCCACCTTGTGTAACTTAAACACAGTTAGAGTGTCCATCACCGTAAATCGTGTTCAATTCTAGTGCATCTACGTCATTATGGACTAGAGGACACCATGATGCTGGTCTTGAAGCTGTGACCGACACCGCCATTCTGTGCCCCATCTGTTTAAAGATGGCATCAACTCATGAGAGACACTGGTTCTCGATGTCTGTCTTATATGGGGCCCTTGATGAAGGGATAGTGGCCATGCATGGGACATACCTGTCACCAAGCTTTATTATACAGAGAGCCTTTCATGATTAAAGAGTGGTGTCCACACACGGGGGACATACTGAATTTGGGACTTTCATTAGTTGTCAGTTATAATCATCAACATTAAAAGAAATAAATATTTGAAATACATCAGTCTGTGTGTAATAAATGAATCTAATATACAAGTTTCACTTTTTGAATGGAATTACTGAAATAAATCAACTTTGTCACGATTTTCTAATTTTATGACCAGCACCTGTATAGTGCCTTTCATGATGACCCCCGTCTCGTGAGGAGAATCTGTGAGAACAATAATGCTTTTACATAGGACACTGCCGTCATCCATCTTTACCATACTGTATATAGCGCCTTTCATGATAAAAACGACCATGTTCATACACCGCACTTCTGTCATCAGTCTGGCTGTCGCATATATAGTGCCTTTCATGATGACCCCCGTCTCGTGAGGAGAATCTGTGAGAACAATAATGCTTTTACATAGGACACTGCCGTCATCCATCTTTACCATACTGTATATAGCGCCTTTCATGATAAAAACGACCATGTTCATACACAGCACTTCTGTCATCAGTCTGGCTGTCGCATATATAGTGCCTTTCATGATGACCCCCGTCTCGTGAGGAGAATCTGTGAGAACAATAATGCTTTTACATAGGACACTGTCGTCATCCATCTTTACCATATGCAGCGCCTTCAGGCCCGGTCTTAGGTATTATGGGGCCCTAGGCGAAAGGGGGGTCCAGGGGCCCCCCTGGAAGCTCTGCGAAATGCGTGAAAATTAGACCAAGGAGACGTTTTCTTGTAACGTTACGAGGTCATCACCCTGCGTCCCTTTTTCGCCTGGAGTAGTTAGCTGCTACAATTTAGCCAGTTTCAACTGTTTCCACTGGGCACCACGTGGCGGTATGTAGCTAAGCCCAGCTTAGTTTTTTTGTATTTTTTATTTTTTTAGTTTTTTTGTCCTTTTTTATTTTTTGGGATATTTGAAACTTTTGGAATGCATTGCGAGGGGAGGGGCGGGCCGGGGGCCTGGCCGCCGTCGATCCGGGACCCTAGGCGGTCGCCTACTTCGCTTATGCCGAAGGCCGGGCCTGGCACCTTTCACGATCAAGTTCGTACACCGCACACTGCTGTCATCAGTCTGTCTGTCTCATATATATAGCGCCTTTCACGATGACCAGCACATCTACACAATATGCGCACTGCCCTTCCGTCTCAGTTACTCGACGTTCGTCCAGCCACGTCCTCCTCTTCTGCGCACGCCCCCCGGCGGCGGACTCGAGCGCCTACAAGTCACCGTTCATTAAGGCCATTCAGCACCTGACGCCCGGTCGGCCGATCGCTCCGAGCGTTTCCCACCTCCGAATGACACTAATGAGGTCAGCGGAGACAGCGACCCGGGCTGCACGGGGAGAGGAGCTGCCATCGCTGATGGAGGAAGGCTGGAGGCAGATGAGAGCTGGCAGAACAGGACCTTGGGTGAAAGGTTAAAAATTTATCAAACGGCGCTCATCCTCTCCCCGCCTGTCAGGGTCCGCATTTTTTTTTCCTAACGGCGATGCAGCTCACCTCGAGTCTCCAGAGTTGCTTTTGCCTCCAGAAATAAAATAAAATGCTTGTAGAGCGAGGAAGGAGCGGGGAATGGTGAGGGGGGAATGGGGAGGGGTGTCCTGTAGATTAAACGGGATCAAAAACTCCCGGCATGAAGTCTCGGAAGGCGCAGGAGTGCAGCGCGCGCACTCGGCTCTTTAATATCGAAGACGCGGGCGGAATGGAAATCAACTGACAGCGCCGGAGTCGTTCAGCGAGAGAAGGAAGGAAGGAAGGAAGGAAAGAAGGAAAGAAGAAAGGAAGGAAATCTTCCAAATAATCATTACCGAACATGAAGTGTGCCTGGAGACCACTACTTCAAACGCACAGGAGGACCGGAGTGCCAGAGCGCGTCCAGTCAGGGGTGTAGTCCAGAACTCTGGGACCCTTCCTTCTGAAAACTCCTCATTTCAGGCTTTGAGGGCACCTCCACCCAGTGGACCCTGGGTAATCATTACCCTAACCAAGATGTCTATGCTTCCAGGATACAATACAGTACAATTTATTTTTGATATATATTCACATTTAGTTCAGTTTTATGCCAACAGGTGACACATCAAAACCAATAGCACTGCCTTTCAAATCCCATACCAAATGTAATTTAACACCAACATATTTAATGCATTTGTCATTCCAACAGATGGTATATCACAATCAGTAATGCTGCTTTTACAATACATCCATCCATTTTCCAACCCGCTGAATCCGAACACAGGGTCACGGGGGTCTGCTGGAGCCAATCCCAGCCAACACAGGGCACAAGGCAGGAACCAATCCCGGGCAGGGTGCCAACCCACCCGTAGGGTTGGGTGTGCAGTGGGTGCCAAAAAGAAAAAGGAGGTCATTACAATACAATACAAAAGGATGGGGGTGACGTAGTGGATAGTGCTGCTACCCAGCAGCTCCCGGGTTCAAATCCTGGCATGTGTTGTTGTGGCGCACTCAAAAAGAAATATGTGGCCACAATAGTTTTTTTTTTTTTTAATTGTTAATCTAATAAATCACGGGGTGGCACGGTGGCGCAGTGGCGCAGTGGGTAGCGCTGCTACCTCGCAGTTAGGAGACGTGGTTTCACTTCCTGCGTGGAGTTTGCATGTTCTCCCCGTGTCTGCGTGGGTTTCCTCCCACAGTCCAAAGACATGCAGGTTAGGTGCATTGGCGATCCTAAATTGTCCCAGGTGTGTGCACCTTGTGGTGGGCTGGCTCCCTGCCCGGGGTTTGTTTCCTGCCTTGTGCCCTGTGTTGGCTGGGATTGGCTCCAGCAGACCCCCGTGACCATGTAGTTAGGATATAGCAGGTTGGATAATGGATGGATGGTGTCACACACGTACGCATGGGAAACAGCTGAAGGGCCTAAACACTGGTAATTCTACGCCAGGCCAGGGGGCAGCGGAGTGTACTGACTATCTCTCTCAGGCCCTTGCAGACCTGTCCCGGGAAATCCCGCCTCTTGCCGGCCCCAAGGATGACGTCACTTCCAGACACTAGGACGCCACTCCCAGTTCCTGCTACGCTGACGTCATTTCCTTTCCAGGCCTTTAAAACTGCCATCTTGCCTCAGTACAGGCAGTTCTGTTCTGGATTCTGAACTGTACACATCTTGTATAAAAACAAGCAGTTTTGCAGCCGAGCATATTATACGGGTGGCTGCCCCAACTCTTTATGATGTCTCGGACTCATTCTTGTGACAATGGATAATAAATCACCTACGTGATTCTAAGTGGGAAACAATGGGTTCCTGTTGTAGAGTGGACCGTGAAAACAGACGGTGGAGTGGAGCAGTAAACGGTAGGAACGTTTCACACTGGGGTTGCATTAAGGAGATGAACTTCTGGCCGCCCCTCAGATGCAACTTAGATGACGGACTGAAAGCGGTGTGATCTCACAGACCCCCCCATTACAGCGAAGGCGGACTTCAGTTCCAGACTCACTACATGCACTTCAGGTTATTTGCTGCTTTGTCGTTTTTGTTGCTGCGGCCCACCCGTAACGTTGTGTTGAGTTGCACTTCGTCTTTCCACGTTCTTCCTGTTGAGTTGATTGGGGCTTCTGACTTGAAGAGGCGTCCTGTTCAGGGAGCAGTGCTTGAAATGGAAGCAAATCACTGGCGGCATTCTGTCTATGGTTTGATGCAGTGACGGGGTAGGAGGGGTCCCGTCATGCCTTGAGGTCCGTGATACTCTCAGTGCTGCGGTACCCTTAAGAGAAGGTGCCGGTGCTCTATGTAGGTCCCCCATGAATCTTCTGTCGTTGTGACACACTGACATTCAAACTTGGATAGAGACGCATTTGGTTTGGGGGACATGTCGGGGGGGGGGGTACATAGCACCTAAACAGTGAGCTGATCATACTTTTAATAATGCAGCGCATGAACACCCAGAAATGTAACATTTCCCACTCTTGTGTTGGGCACATGGAGACCCGATGTGATCCAGTTGTTCAATTTAGTGGTTTCAATGGATTCGATGGTTTTATCGACATTTGTCCATTTGTCATGCAAATATTCGCTCAGTTCATCGAGCGTTTTGGTGAAAAGACCCTTTGCAATCTGGGTACCCAGAATGCCCTCCTAGCAAATCCACCTCTGCTGACATTTGATCAAAGAGCCAGTTATGGAGCAAAGCTTGTCTCCCATGTAGCTTGGAGTGCCACGGCGGTACGCTAATAAAAGGTGTCGGCACTCACGGCCCACTTCATGACCTCATTTCCACCTTGTTGCTGATGCTCCTTCCTACAACTTTGACGTGGACCAGACAGGTCTGTGAAAAAAAAATTACGGATATCAAGTTCAATATCCAGCAATGAGTTTTGGAGAAGAATCTTCATGGAAAGCAGAGCAGGAATCAAACACTTCACCTGGTCAAGGTGACATCTTCTTGTCTCCAGAGTCTCCAGCTCCACTGTTGAGAAGAAGGCCCACCTGAGACTTGAGCTGTGTTGTGTCATGTATGAAAATTTCCATTTGGGGTCTTCCATAGGGACCTTTGAGACGTCCAACCCAGGATGGAAATTTGGGAAGATCAAACAGGGAGGAAATGAAAATCTCAGGATATACACTGTACTCTGGAACTGGACCCTTTGGGCTGAGCAGAAGACGGGTCTCCACTTACTGTAGGCGTGTGGTAGCCCACTTCATTGGCATATTCATCTGGAACTGGAGTCCTGGCCAGTGCTGGTCCAGTAATGGATAAAGTGTGTTCAGAAAATGGGGCGATGGATGGCCATGTGAGTGAATCAGATGTGTACTCTTTGGTGGGCCCTCCAGTCCCAGAGTTATTAAAGTGGTCTCTACTTCATTGGCATCAGACATGTAAACAGGATGGGTGCCATCTTGTGTATCCTGTTATCCTATGGCTATAAAGGGTGTAACATCACTGGCACGGGACATAATTAGTTTCAGGAGAGGGGTGGCTCCTGCAGTCCTAGAGTTTCTATCTATCTATCTATCTATCTATCTATCTATCTATCTATCTATCTATCTATCTATCTATCTATCTATCTATCTATCTATCTATCTATCTATCTATCTATCTATCTATCATATAGTGCCTTTCATTTTTATCTATCTATCTATCTATCTATCTATCTATCTATCTATCTATCTATCTATCTATCTATCTATCTATCTATCTATCTATCTATCTATCTATCTATCTATCTATCTATCATATAGTGTCTTTCACTCATCTATCTATCTATCTATCTATCTATCTATCTATCTATCTATCTATCTATCTATCTATCTATCTATCTATCTATCTATCTATCTATCTATCATATAGTGCCTTTCATTTTTATCTATCTATCTATCTATCTATCTATCTATCTATCTATCTATCTATCTATCTATCTATCTATCTATCTATCTATCTATCTATCTATCATATAGTGCCTTTCATTTTTATCTATCTATCTATCTATCTATCTATCTATCTATCTATCTATCTATCTATCTATCTATCTATCTATCTATCTATCTATCTATCTATCATATAGTGCCTTTCATTTTTATCTATCTATCTATCTATCTATCTATCTATCTATCTATCTATCTATCTATCTATCTATCTATCTATCTATCTATCTATCTATCATATAGTGCCTTTCATTTTTATCTATCTATCTATCTATCTATCTATCTATCTATCTATCTATCTATCTATCTATCTATCTATCTATCTATCATATAGTGTCTTTCACTCATCTATCTATCTATCTATCTATCTATCTATCTATCTATCTATCTATCTATCTATCTATCTATCTATCATATAGTGCCTTTCATTTTTATCTATCTATCTATCTATCTATCTATCTATCTATCTATCTATCTATCTATCTATCTATCTATCTATCTATCTATCATATAGTGCCTTTCATTTTTATCTATCTATCTATCTATCTATCTATCTATCTATCTATCTATCTATCTATCTATCTATCTATCTATCTATCTATCTATCATATAGTGTCTTTCACTCATCTATCTATCTATCTATCTATCTATCTATCTATCTATCTATCTATCTATCTATCTATCTATCTATCTATCTATCTATCATATAGTGCCTTTCACTCATCTATCTATCTATCTATCTATCTATCTATCTATCTATCTATCTATCTATCTATCTATCTATCTATCTATCTATCATATAGTGCCTTTCATTTTTATCTATCTATCTATCTATCTATCTATCTATCTATCTATCTATCTATCTATCTATCTATCTATCTATCTATCTATCTATCTATCTATCTTATTACAGTAGTGCCCACTTCATGGGCACTGCACATATGACTGAACAGGAAGGGTGCCATCTGGTGTCTCTTGTTATGATCACATGTGTCCTCTGGTGACTTTTCCAGTCCTAGAGTCCTTAATGTGGTCTCTGCTTCATTGGCATCGGACATGCAACTGAATTGGATGGGCACCATCTTGTGTCTCCTGTTATTCGGTGGCTATAAAGGCAGCTGTAGCACTGGCATGGGTCACATTTAGTTTCAGGAGAGGGGTGCCCTCTGGTGGCTCCTGCAGTCCTAGAGTCATTACTACAGTGCCACCTTCTCTGGCATTGCTCTTGTGACTAATCAGGATGGACGCCATCTGGTGTTTTGTGTTATCATCCTGTGGCCATAAACAACATCACTTCAATGGCCCTGGTCACATTTAGTTCAAGGAAGGGTGCGCCTCTGGTGGCTCCTCTAGTCATAAAGTTATTACTGCAGTGGCCCTTTCACTGGCATTGCATTTGATGCTGAACTGGATGGGCATCATCTAGAAAGGTGCTAGATTAATAAAGTGTATTATTATTGTATTATTATAGTGTCTCCTGTTATCATATTGTATCTATAAAGTCTGCCACATTACTGGCATGGGCCATTCATTTCAAGAAGAAGTGCGCCCTCTGGTGGCATTTCCAGTTCTAGAGACAAACGCTGCTGTGCCCCCTTCACTGGCATTGCACATGTGACTAAACAGGAAGAGCGCCATCTAGAGTCTTGTGTTGTCATCCTGTAACTATTAACAATGTCATTTTCAAAGTTCACTTCAAGGAGAGTGGCGCCCTCTGGTGGCTCCTTCAGTTCTTCTCAAGACAGTTTTACAAACCCATGACCTGCTCATCCGGAGGGGAGGCGAGTCTTCTGATGGATCCCCCACTGTCCATGAGCACCCTCTATACTTGAACTCGAAACTTAACTGAACAGGTGATGCCCCCTCTCCAGTTTCTTCTGCTTTTTTACTGTTTAGTAAGAAATGCCACTCTAAGTGCTGTGGGCACTTTGAGTTCATCCTGTAATGGCTACTCAATTCTTGTAGTAGACACTCTATTTGGCCCATCCCTGACCCTGGACTCCCTCATATAAACAGAAGGTGCCCCCTAAAGTGTGAATTTTTACGTTGCTATAAAGGCCATTTTTATTAAACTAGGGCACCTACACTTTGAGAAGAGACAACTCACTCAGTCTTAAAGTTGCCATCATCCTTACCATTACGTCTACTTTCAAACAGGAGGAGTGCCCTCCAGTGTTTCCTGTTACCTAAATGTTGCTTTAAAGAATACCACACCAGGGCCACTTTCACTTCAAGGTGGGATTCATTCTTGGAGTGCTACTCCATTTTTTAGCTTCACTATCTTGATGCACAGTCAACCAACCAGGAGGCGCTCATCCTAGTGTCGCCACAGGTCATGCCAACTATTTAGTCCAATTAGCATCAAATACCAGTAACTGCATGGCAGCAGCCACCAGAGTTTGCATAAACCTTTTAGTCCAAATATTATTAAATATGTGAAACTGCATGACTGGGCCCACTAGAGGGCGCACCAGCCTTTTAGTCAAATGTATAAGAAATATCTGTAACTGCATGACAGCAGCCACCAGAGGGCGCACCAGCCTTATATCAGTAACTGTATGACAGGAGCCACCAGAGGTTGTACCAGACTGTTTGCAAAATGAATATGAAATATGTGTAACTGTGTAGCAGGGCTACATAGTTATAGTGTTGTCAAATGTTAGTACTACGTGCGTCTTGTTTCCATCGTACCGTTTGCTGTTTATGTGTGTGTCAGTGAATGCCGTCCTCGATGATGGAAGGAGACCGCAGCCCCAAACCTGGAAAACACCTGTTCACTATCAATTAATTACATCCGTCACAGGAGTATTTTAGCAATCAGGAGAGACGAGAAGGAGATTCAGCTTACCTGCTGTTTTTTCACATCGCGCCATTGCACCAGTTTGTTTTTCATTTCGCCGGACTGTCTTCCATCCCTCATCTTCAGAGACCCCGGGGTCGGATCGTCATCCACCACGCGCCGAGAAATCACAGTGAGGTTGCTCCAATTGCCGGGAAAATCAAACAACTCACTTCTCTCTGGTTCAGTCAACCGTATTCAGGACAGTTTTTACAATCGGACTCTAATTCACGATCAGACATTCCGTATATCATTCATCGTTGTTATTTGTTGTTTTTTATATGTTACTGGGGAAAGGGAGGGTTTGTTGTATTTATATATGGTGGTGTCTCGTTGTTGCTGTGGTGGAGGGACATTTATATTTATATATGTATGTATTTCTATTTTGCATTTGTCTTGTTGTTTCATTTAATACAATTAACCAGTTTAATTTTACATACCTGCTTTACTGTTGCGCTTATATTTACACCATCGATTGTGGGGAAAAGTTTCATTTGTTAGAGGTCCAGCTTGATAGTTAGATTCAAACTCTTATCCAGGCCACAGGTCTTGGAGGTGTAGCTGCCAGCTGGGTAAGGGGTCGGCCGTTACAACTGTATGATAAGAGCCACCAGAGGGCAGCCTTTTAGTCAAATAAACATTGAATATGTGATATACATGACAGGACCCATCACAGGGCTCACCAACTTTTTATTAAAATGAATACGAAATATCTGTAACTGCAGGGTAGGACCCACTAGAGGGCACAACAACTTTTTAGTAAAAATAAATATTAAATATGTGAAGCTGCATGGCAGCAGGCACCAGAGGGACCACCAGCCTTTTAGTAAAATGAATATAAAATATGTGTAACTGCATGATAAGAGCCACCAGAGGGCAGCCTTTTAGTCAAATAACACTGAATATGTGAAGTACATGACAGGACCCATCAGAGGGCTCACCAACTTTTTATTAAAATGAATCAGAAATATCTGTAACTGCATGACAGGAGGCACTAGGGGGCGCACCAGCCTTTTAAATAACATAATGTAATGCTCACAGGGCCTTTGCCAGTGCAGGTCCACTCACATTCACACCTGATAAAAAATTTGAACTTGAACAGGAACAGCAATCTGGAGTCACATCACACACACACACACACACACACACACACATTTCTTTTGTAGATAAGAATGGGGAATGGGAATGAACATCAAATGCTGGTCCCTGTCTGTTATATGAGGGTAAATCAAAAAATAAAGGTAACTTGAAAATTACGTGGAAATTGTAGTGGATTGAAGCTGATGCGGTACAACACGTTTGCAGTGGCTTATGGGTACTCCACGCACGCACAGCGCAGTGTTAGTCTATCTGAAGTCCGCTGTGGGATTGCAGCATTGCTGAACAACACGCTGTAGTGAGATTTCTTCAGGCAGAGGGAGTGGAACCTGCTGAAATTGACTGAAGGATGTTGGCTCAGCATGGGAGAGAAAACACCAGGACTCGACAAAAAGTTTAAGAATGGGGAGAACAAGTGTAAGTGACGGAGCTCGATCTGGTCAGCCATTGACATCACGCGCAGACAGGCCCACGACGACATGGCAGGTACAGTATCTTCATTAGAGAGGAATGACGAATGACGTCGTCCGCTGTTGCGGCACATTTGCATATCAGCTGTGGATCGGCACAGTCCAAAGTGCGGGATTATTTGGGGTACCGTAAAGTTTGCACAAGATGGCCACCCAAAGAGCTTACTGATCTGCACAAACCAACAGCTCATGGAGGTTGCGACCCAAATCCTGAAACGTTTCGAAGACCACAGGTTCAACACGTCCTTGACCCTCTGCAGTTTTCATATCAGGAGAAGGTGGGAGCGGAGGATGCCGTCATCTAAATGCTACACTGATCCCTCTCTCACTTGGACAGAGGCAGTGGAGCTGTAAGAATTATGTTTCTAGACTTCCCTAGCGCCTTCAACACAATCCAACCTCTACTCCTTAGGGACAAGCTGACAGAGATGGGAGTAGATTCATACCTGGTGGCATGGATCGTGGACTATCTTAAAGACAGACCTCAGTATGTGCGTCTTGGGAACTGCAGGTCTGACATTGTGGTCAGCAACACAACACAGGAGCGCCACAGGGGACTGTACTTTCTCCGGTCCTGTTCAGCCTATATACATCAGACTTCCAATACAACTTGGAGTCCTGCCATGTGCAAAAGTTCGCTGACGACACTGCTATCGTGGGCTGTATCAGGAGTGGGCAGGAGGAGGAGTATAGGAACCTCATCAAGGACTTTGTTAAATGGTGCGACTCAAACCACCTACAACTGAACACCAGCAAAACCAAGGAGCTGGTGGTGGATTTTAGGAGGACCAGACTCCTCATAGACCCCGTGATCATCAGAGGTGACTGTGTGCAGATGGTGCAGACCTATAAATATCTGGAGTGCAGCTGGATGATAAACTGGACTGGACTGCCAATACTGATGCTCTGTGCAAGAGAGGACAGAGCCGACTATACTTCCTTAGAAGGCTGGCGTCCTTAAACATCTGCAATAAGATGCTGCAGATGTTCTATCAGACGGTTGTGGCAAGCGCCCTCTTCTACGCGGTGGTGTGCTTGGGAGGCAGCATTAAGAAGAAAGACGCCTCATGCCTGGACAAACTGGTGAGGAAGGCAGGCTCTATTGTTGGCATGGAGCTGGACAGTTTGACATCTGTGGCAGAGCGACGGGCGCTGAGCAGACTCCTGTCAATCATGGAGAATCCACTGCATCCACTGAACAGGATCATCTCCAGACAGAGGAGCAGCTTCAGTGACAGACTGCTGTCACCATCCTGCTCCACTGACAGACTGAGGAGATCGTTCCTCCACCACACTATGCGACTCTTCAATTCCACACGGGGGGGTAAACGTTAACATTTAACATTATACAAAGTTATTGTCTGTTTCTCACCTGCATTATTATCAATCTTTAATTTAATATTATTTATTGTATCAGTATGCTGCTGCTGGAGAATGTGAATTTCCCATTGGGATTAATAAAGTATCTATCTATCTATCTATCTATCTATCTATCTATCTATCTATCTATCTATCTATCTATCTATCTATCTATCTATCTATCTATCTATCTATCTATCTATCTATCTATCTATCTATCTATCTATCTATCTATCTATCTATCTATCTATCTATCTATCTATCTATCTATCTATCTATCTAAGAGGATCCCAGTCACCGGAGACGAGACACGGGTCCACTACCATGAGCCAGGAAGACTGAGACGAAGCCTTCAGTGGAAATCTCCATCTTCTCCAGTAATGACGGAATTCAAATGACAGCGTGATTTTCTTCTGTTGGGAGATATTTCTTCTGGGAGCCTACTTATGAAAAATTAGCAAAGGATAAAGTTAAAAAACAGAAAAAAAGAAAGGGGGAAAAGACTTTTCAGACCTAAGACTCTTCTTCAGATTGAAATACACGTAAATTTGACACAAAATGGGAAAGGAAGGGCAGCAGAAGTATCCAAGTATATTTCATGGGGCGGAAATCCGAGAAAGTTTTTGGATTGTTTACAACTAAAAATAAAAATCCTCACCAATTTAGAATTCCCAAAATTATATAAGAGGATGCTAAGATTGCATTAAGGACTGCGCTTTCACAAAAGACGTACGTGAAGGATCTGTGGAGGAAATGGAAAGAACTGCAGTCAGAAATGAAGGAAACCGATAACGATTAACGGAAAATTCCATGGAAAATGTTTGGGATTGAAAAAATCTAAAATATACGGGCAGATTAAGCCTGGCTTTCTGCCCACGAGAGTTTAGAGACAAACCTGACGCTGAACAAACAAAGTACTCCAAGACCCCAAATGTCCTAGTAAGTCATGTAATGTGGGACCACCCTACGGCTGTAATATGGAAAACGGTTAAAGGGGACACATTAGTAAAGGCCAATCTGGACAAAGATGGTAGATTTTGGAAGATCGGGAAAAAGAAAGGTTGGGAGAAAAGACTGGGAAAGAATAAATGTGGTTAAGGGGGTCTTGTGGAAGGCCCGATGCGTACTGACTAACAAGCAAAACGTTTTATCTCCACAGAACACGATTAAAATGATTAAGAAAAACATCTCCATTTATGAAAAGCTCACCCCTCATGTTAAGAGACCCCCCAAACAAAAGAAAGGTAAGATAAACCTTTGGATAGCTGTGTTTATTAAACTATAGAGAAGGTTAGTTTTTTATGCAATCGGCGCTCCTTGGCTGCTTCCCTGAGGAATTGTACTCGGAAGAAGGAATGGGAGCCAAAAGAGAAAAGCTAATAAGATTTTATCTTCATAAAGACCTTCTGTTGGGACATGGAGGGTCCTATTCTGGCGAATCTTGTGGAACACAGAAAATCAGTGACCAGAACAATGAACCGTGCTATGCCTGGAGAGAAACTGAAACTCAAAGAAGAGGAATGACGTCAAAAAACAGTCCTGATGCTCAGTGGCAACACGTGTCTCCATGCAGCGGCCACAACGGTGGAGGTCGCAACATCGGGGGGTCCCTTACAGCCCTGACCTGGCAGCATGTGACTATCAAGAAGAGGCCCCACGCAGTCGCAGGTTCACCTTTCATGATGAGGATGAGGAAGCCATGCAGACCTGGATTGGGGAGCAGCCGAGAAACTTCTTGTGCCAAGGAATGAAGAAGAGGGTCGACCCACCAGCGAAGAGATGTGGAGGAGTGATAGAACCTTGATGTTCATCATCTGCTCACAGTTCCTGCTAATGAAGGGTAATTTGATTTTACTTTTTCAATGTGGAGGTGTGGTTTCATGCCAAGAAAGAGCACCACAGATGTGATGTTTGCTCTGAGGATGTTAATGGAGAAGTGGATGCTGTCAATCCATACAGAACCTTTTTTGAAGACACATTTCTGATTTGTCATTACGGGTTACTGAGTGTAGACTGATGGGATGTAGTAACTACAGGGGATAAAATTGTTGAGCCACAGCATGAAGTTATGGGAAAGAGTAGTGGATGCTCAGTTAAGAAGTGAGGTGATGATTAGTGAACAGCAGTGTGGTTTCATGCCAAGAAAGAGCACCACAGATGTGATGTTTGCTCTGAAGGTGTTGATGGAGAAGTAGAGAGAAGGCCAGAAGGAGTTGCATTGCGTCTTTGTGGACCTAGAGAAAGCATATGACAGGGTGAGGAGAGAGGTGTTGTGGTATTGTATGAGGAAGTCGGGAGTGGCAGAGAAGTATGTAAGAGTTGTGCAGGATATGTCCGAGGGAAGTGTGACCGTGGTGAGGTCTGCGGTGGGAGTGACGGAGGTGGGATTACATCAGGGATCGGCTTGGAGCCCTTTTTTATTTGCAATGGTGATGGACAGGTTGATAGACGAGATTAGACAGGAGTCCCCGTGGACTGTGATGTTTGCTGATGACATTGTGATCTGTAGAGAGAGTAGGGAGCAGGTTGAGGAGACCCTGGAGAGGTGGAGATATGAGGAGGAGAGGAATGAAGGTCAGTAGGACCACCAAGACAGAATACATGTGTGTAAATAAGAGGGAGGTCAGTGGAATGGTGAGGATGAGGGAGTAGAGTTGGTGAAGGTGGATGAGTTTAAATACTTGGAATCAACAGTCCAGAGTAATGGGGATTGTGGAACAGAAGTGAAGAAGAGAGTGCAGGCAGGGTGGAGTGGGTGGAGAAGAGCGTCAGGAGTGATTTGTGACAGACGGATATCAGCGAGAGTGAAAGGGAAGGTCTACAGGATGGTAGTGAGACCAGCTATGTAATATGGGCTGGAAATGGTGGCACAGGAAACAGAGCTGGAGATGGCAGAGTTAAAGATGCTAGGATTGGCATTGGGTGTGACGAGGATGGACAGGACTAGAAATGAGGACAATAGAGGGTCAGCTCAGGTGGGACGGTTGGGAGAGAAAGTCAGAGAAGTGAGATTGCGTTGGTTTGGACATGTGCAGAGGAGACATGCTGGGTATATTGAGAGAAGGGTGCTAAGGATAGAGCTGCCAGGGAAGAGGAAGAGAGGAAGGCCTAAGAGAAGGTTTATGGATGTGGCGAGAGAGGACATGCAGGTGATGGGGGTAACAGAACAAGATGACGAGGACAGGAAGATATGGAAGAAGATGATCCGCTATGGTGACCCCTACTGGGAACAATTGAAAGAAGAAGAAGAAGAAGAAGAAGTATTTCAGCCAGGGTTCCTTGTCTGGCTGGGGTTCGGATCCATGTCTTTTTTGTTCATTTTTTGTGTCATTTATTTATGTTAATGTTTATTTTGTTCATTATCTGCATTGTGTAGATGCCTTCGTTATATTCCATGTTTGCCATTCACTGCCAGATCCAGAGGGATCTCCCGTAATTATCCTGGCGGTTCATTGAATACGCTCTGGGAGTTTGGTGAGTTCTTGTGTTTCTCGTTGCTTTGTACCCGTTTTTGATTTCTTTGATTTCTGACGTCTGCGTTCATTTGTTTGACTTCGTCTTGGGATTTCTTGAGTTTTTAGGCCACTCCATTTTGACATCTTTGGCACTTCAATGTATCACAAAGCAGTTTTGTGAAGAATTAAATCTTTTTATTTTGAGGAGGTTTCTGTGTTTGCCTGTTTATCTAGCCGGGGTTTGGTGGTATATCATCCTCTAGTGGGCATTTTTAGAAGTGCTTTTAGGGGGACTCGTACTTTGTGACATTTTCTTTGCCTCTGTTAACTTCCATGTGTTTTGTTCTTGATGCCCCAAGAGGTGCGGGGTCCCCTGCCAGTCATCGCCAGGAAGTGCCCTAAGCTCTATAAAACCAGAGGGCATCCATCTCCCACAATTCCTGGCAGTTCATTTCGAATGTGCTGTGCTTACGCTTTTATGTTTACTGGATTTTTGACTTTGTTTTTGGATTACTCTACTGGGTCTTTCTTTGCCTTCGATTACCGGGTTATCAACGCCATTATGCCTTTTGTGCTTTTTGGAAGGTTTATAGTGTGACAGAGCAAACCTTCATTTTATTAAGACCCTGTGTTTGCCCTCATTGGTAGCTGGGCTTTGATGGTAAATCCCTCTCTTACTGAGCATTTTTGAAAGTTTTTGGGACTCTGGCACTTTGGGGCTCTTAGTTCATAACATTGTCTCTCAAATGATTGTGTCCAGTGAGAGTAAAGTGGGCTCAGGTCAGGTCAGGTCAAGTTGGGGAGCCTACACCGGTACAGCGTGTTGCCGCACCCAACCCATGACGAAACAGCTCGGGATTCTGGTTGGCAGCCCCCCAGGCAGACACGCAGTCCAGTCCCACCCTCCAGAAATGACCCTCTATCTGCCACAGCCAGGTGTTACGTGGGCGTCCCCTTGGCCTGGTTGAGCCGCTCAGGTCCTCAACAATGAGGGTCACACTCGGGGAATCGCTCCACATGGCCGTAGTGCCATAATTGACGCTCCCTCACAATGGAGGTCATGTGCCTCATTTGGGTCTTTGTGAGCAACACAAAGTCAAACCAGCGGGACACAAGGACCCTCTGAAAAGACTCACATGAAGGAGTCCACCGGTCTTCATCTCAGGTTACTGGATAGCGTCCACGTCTCACAAACAGCGAGCACCAGGACTCTAAAGACTTGACCCCTCGTCCTTTCACAGAGATTTCGGGACCACCGCACACCCCTTTCCAGTGACCTCATGACCCCCCCCATGCTCTCCCAATCTGTCTACTGACTTCATAGGAAAAGTCACCAGAGACATGAATGTCACCACCGAGGTAAGTAAACCTCTTGATGAGGTCGACACACTGCTGATGGCCGTGTCCAAGAGGTCATTAAAGGCCTGGCTCTTTGGTTTTTATCAGGACCCTCATAAGCCCAGACACTAAGACCCCTCACTCAGTCTCTCGAGCACCCCGATCAGAGCCTCCATTGACTCCACTTCTGGGTCCGGCGCCAGGGATGGTGTCACTTCCGGTCCTGACACAGTCACTTCTGGTACCAGCCCCGATAATGTCATTTCCTTTACAGTTACCTTGTAATCCAGTTACAGGCATTTAGTACTCATTTGGTTAAAAGGCTGGTGTGCCCTCTAGTGGCTCATGTGATCCAGTTACCCTGGTACTTAATACCAGCTACTGGTATTTGATTCTCATTTGAGCTTGGTGCCCCCTAATGGGGGCTTTGTGCCCCCTATGTGCCTCCTACTGGTTCCTGTAATCCAACTGATGACATTTGATTCTCATTTGATTAATAACCTGGTGTGCCCTCTGGTGCCTTGTGTGATCCAGATACCCTGGTACTTAATACCAGCTACTGGTATTTGACACTCATTTGACCTTTGTGCCCCCTATGTGCCCCCTAACGGCTCCTGTAATCTAATTGATGGCCTTTGATTCTCATTTGATTGAAAGCCTGGTGCGCCCTCTAGTGGCTCCTTTAATCCAGTTACTGGCATTTGATGCTCACTTGATCAAGAGGCTGGTGTTGTTAGGGTTCAGCCAGGGTTAGAGGCCTGTCTTAAGTTTTCACTTGATGTATTTAAAGTTTTTGTTGTTATTTATTATGTTTCCATTTTCCATTTGTTCTGTTTCCTCCTCTCTATTAAGTAAAGTTTCTTTGACTATATTTTCTTTAATCATTAGATTTGTAGCTATAGGGGTTCTATGCATTAATGTTGTGTTCTCCTATGTCCCTGGAGTTTTGTGGGTGGGGCTTCAGGAGGCGGGGCCGACCTTACATCACCACCCTGACACTCCCCTCTGGCTATTTAAGCAGGAGGACATGAGAGCTCAGCAGTGGGACGTTGAAGTCTTTAAAGTTTTGTCTTTTATTTGGAGTTTTCTGGTTGCCTAATTATCTCTTGCTGTGTTTCTTATATTATTCTTTTGGATTGTTGCTGTTTTGGGACTCGTTTGCTTGGATTGCTTTGTTATTGCTTTGCTATTTTGAGATTTTGCTGGTATTATTTATGCTGTTTTCTTTTCCTTAAGGAGACATAGACATTATAGAACTGCAAAAGGCATTTTGAATGGTAAAGTCAGGTTCCTGATTTCTGGCCCTGAGTTGGCCTGCAGCCTCAGACATTATTGTGGGAGCTGAATGGATTGAGATGAGGAGAGTTTGGACAGACCAGTGGAGATCCTGGATTGCGCTGGAGTTTATTAAAGGCCTCATAACCATTCCGCTATGGTCCTGACTCTAAACCATAACACGTTTGATCTGTCAGAGCTCCTGAGGTCCATTTTCTGGTCTGTGATGTTCATTTGATTAAATGGCTGGTGTGCCATCTAGTGGCTTCTGTGGTCCAGTTACAGTAAATTTGAGATTAATTTGACTTCTGTTACTTTCTGTGATCCGGATACTGGCATTTGATAATCATTTGACAAAACAGTTGGAGTGCTTTGTGGTGACTCCTGTAATCCACTTATAGATATTTAATATTAATTGGACTAAATGGCAGGTATGCTCTCAGGTGGCTCATTTGATTCAGTTAATACCCTTTGATATTCACTAATGCACCCTCTAGTGGCTCCTGTGTATCCATTGCAGATATTTAATTTATTTTGACAAAATTGTTGGTGTGCCCTGTAGTGGTTCATGTGTACCATTTATAGATATTTGATATTAATTCAACTAAATTTCTGGCATGCACTCCAGTGGTGATCCAGTTATTGTCATTTAACCCATCACCAATGTGCCCTCTAGTGGTTCCTGTGTAACAGTTGCAGGTATTTGATATTAATTTGGCTAAACTGCTGGTGTGCCCTCTAGTGGCACCTGTGATCCAATTGTTGGCATTTGATACCAATTTGATTACAAGGCTGGGGTGACCTGTGAGAGCTCCTGAGGTCCACTTTCTGGTGTTCAATATTCATTTGATGAAATGGCTGGTCTGCCCCCTAGTGGAGTCTGTGGTCCAGTGACAGAAATTTGGCATTAACTTGATTAAGTTGCTGGCGCCCTCTTGTGGCTCTGGTGATCCAGGTACTGGCATTTGATAATCATTTGCCAAAATGGTTGGGGTGCCTTGTGGTTTCTCCTGTAATCCACTTACAGATATTTGATATTAATTGGACTAAATGGCAGGTATGTTCTCAGGTGGCTCTTTGATCCAGTTAACACCCTTTGATATTCACTAATATGTGGCTCTAGTGGCTCCAGTGTATCCATTACAGAAATTTGATATTCATTGGACTTAATGGTTAGCATGTTCTCTGGTGATTCCTATGATGCAGTTAGTGTCATTTAACTTATCACTACTGTGCCCTCTGGTGGCTCCTGTGTGCCAGTCACAGATATTTGATATTAATCTGACTAAACTGCTGGTGTGCCCTCTAGTGGTACCTGTGATCCAGTTGCTGGCAGTGACCAGTGATGGCTCCCGAGGTCCATTTTTTAGTGTTTGATAAAATGGCTGTTGTGCTGTCTGAGGCTTCTGTGATGCTAAGTTGATATTAATTTGATTAAATGGCTGGTGCTGCTATGGTGGCTCATGAGGTGTCTCCTATGATCCAGTTACCAGTGGCAGATATCCAGCCATCCATTTTCCAACCCGCTGAATCTGAACACAGGGTCACGGGGGTCTGCTGGAGCCAATCCCAGCCAACACAGGGCACAAGACAGGAACCAATCCCGGGCAGGGTGCCAACCCACCGCAGGACACACATACAAACCCACCCACCCACACCCACAGCACACACTAGGGCCAATTTAGAATCACCAATCCACCTAACCAGCATGTCTTTGGACTGTAGGAGGAAACCCACGCAGACACGGGGAGAACATGCAAACTCCACACAGGGAGGACCTGGGAAGCGAACTCAGGTCCCCCAACTGCAAGGCAGCAGCGCTACCCACTGCACCACCGTGCCGCCCCGTGGCAGATATCCATCCATCCATCCATTATTCAACCTGCTGAATCCGAACACAGGGTTACGGGGGTCTGCTGGAGCCAATCCCAGCCAACACAGGGCACAAGGCAGGAAACAATCCCGGGCAGGGTGCCAACCCACCACAGGACATACACACACACACTAGGGACAATTTAGGATTGCCAGTGCACCTAACCTGCATGTCTTTGGACTGTGGGAGGAAACCCACGCAGACACGGGGAGAACATGCAAACTCCACGCAGGGAGAACCCGAAAATCGAACCTGGCTCTCCTAACTGCAAGGCAGCAGCGCTACCCACTGCGCCACGGTGCCGCCCCGCATCCACAAAGTCTCTTTGCAATTTCAAAATTTTATTAAAAAACACATTAATTATTACAAAATGAGGGGTAGATATTGAAGTTTTTTGCCTCATTTAATACATCTCTATATGGGCACCATTAGTTGCACAAAGCACATCAAGACGGTGCTCCATTTCTTGCCATGTTCTCTGTAGCATAGCGCCATCAATTATGGCAGCGTTTCTGAACCTTTAAGTATTTGCGACCTGAGTTTTTGTAACAGTTTTAATAGCAGTTTAATTTTTGAAAGGAACTCACTAATACCAATTTGTTCTTTTTTAATTAATGATATATCATAGATGCATGTTTTATTATACCTACTGTGACAGATAGGGGGCGCTCTCACTCCCTTGAACCCTCGGACAATACGTCAGACACCAGATAAAAGTCCAAGAATGAATTTAGTATAATAATAAATGTGCACAAAGCACCCTCCACTCCACAATACTCAATAAACAATACAATTCTCCAAATAAAACACAATCCTCCACTCCCAGACGCTTAGTCACCCTGCCTCCCAACTCAGCTTGTTTGTCTGGGATTTCCCAGAGTCCTTTATAGTCCTTGACCTGGAAGTGCTTCTGATCCCTCAGTCCATGTGATTATTCAGTACTTCTGGGTCAGATAAAAACTCCTTCTTCATCCCAGAAGTACGTCATTTCTTCTGTCCATGTGACTGGGACGTACTTCCGGGTTATAAGGGAAATACATGGCCTTGTGCCTCCCTGAAGTGATTCCTGGTGGCCCCCATGGTAGCCAGCAGGGCTGTGCATAAAAACTCTGTTGTCCATAATTCCCTGATGGCATTCGGGGCACCTCCATGCTGCAAGGAGGGCTCCATCTAGCAGCCTGGGGGTATTCGCCGGGATGATGGCTAGCCATATCTCACACTACTTAACTTTTATCAACATTTATCTAACTCTATATTTATTTTTCTAGTATCAGAATGTAATTTAAGTTAATTTGTTTTGGTTTCAATAGATGTATTTTTCATATTTTCGATTCTTGTTTTCTTTTTTTCACATCTTCACGCCCCCAGTTTGAGAACCGCTGAATTATGACAATGTCATCAGTGATCTTTAGCTTCATGTCATTAATGTCCCATATCTTTCTTCGATACACAATATCTTTATCATAACCCCACAGAAAGAAGTCCAGGGGAGTGATATCTGGTGAACGAGGTGGCCAGGGAATTGGGGCACCCCTTCCAATCCACCGATCTGGAAATGTTTGATTCGGGAACCCACGAACATGCAGTCCCCAATATGGTGGTGCACCATCTTGCTGGAAAATGACGGCTGGTTGAAGGTCATCCAGTTGTGGTGTCACATATTCATTCAAAATGTCAAGGTAAACATTTGTAGTAATTGATCTCTCATTGAAGAACAATGGACCAATGACTTGATTGCACATGATCCCACACCACACATTCACCCTTGGACTATCTCGGTGAAGTTCCATAGTCACATGGCAGTTTTCTGAGCCCCAAATTCTCACATTATGTGTGTTCAGTTTCCCTGAAACATGGAAGGTTGCCTCATCACTAAAACAAACTTTGATAATGACTGAGTACATAGGAGAAATTTGATTAACATATCTCATCAATTGCCTTTTTATTAATTTTTTGAAATTGTAAAGAGACTGGGCGGCACAGTGGCACAGCTGCCTCGCATTTAGGAGACCTGGGTTCACTTCCTGGGTCCTCCCTGGGTGGAGTTTGCATGTTCTCCCCGTGTCTGTGTGGATTTCCTCCGGGCGCTCCGGTTTCCTCCCACAGTCCAAAGACATGCAGGTTAGGTGGACTGGTGATTCTAAATTGTCCCTAGTGTGTGCTTGGTGTGTGTGTGTGCGCCCTACGGTGGGCTGGCGCCCTGCCCGGAATTTGTTTCCTGCCTTGCGCCTGTGTTGGCTGGGTTTGGCTCCAGCAGACCCCCGTGACATGGGTTGGATAATGGATGGATGTAAAGAGACTTTGTGGACACCTTATATAACACCAAAACAACTGCTTCAGATGCAGAACTGAGAGACTTCGATAGTTTAGAAGTTTAATAATAAATGCTGAACATTTGAGTGCAGGAACTAAAGGGAACTGAAATCGTCACGAGGGGTGTTAGTTTGGCAGCGAAACAGGGGAGGGGCTCCAGAAGGGGACGTCAATTTATGGACCTCATAGTGTCTGAAGTGCTCGGATCTGTCCGAGGCCTAAAACTGTCCTGACTGCAGCTGGACACTCCTCGATCGCCACCCTCTGGCTGGAGTCCAAACCCCTTTGCTTCATTCTTTACGGACACCCAAGGCAATAAGGGCATTGCACGCCAACTTCCACTCAACACTTAAGTGAGATGGAGAACACCGATGGCCTTTTCCTTCTCTCTCTGTCTCTCTCTAAAGAAGCACAGAGTAGTGGGGCACATGGCATTTTCTACTCGGCAGCATCCCCCTGAGCATCCAGTTACACACATGTGGTTTGAAAGCCTGAAGCTGCTGGATGTCACCACGCCTCTCACCCTACTGGATCCAGATGTGCATTCCAGGCGGGTTGGCAGGCATTCGGTTCTGCGCTCAGATTTCCAGCTTGTTCCCCAGCCTGCTGAGCCTCCATCTGTCTCGTCCTGAACTGTTGCAGAAGGCGGATTGTGTTACACTTCTCCATATGCCCACGGATGCCATTCTCCCGGAGGAGACCTGCCATGTTTCAGGCCTTGGCATGCACTGAGCAGAGTGCCAGGAGAGCGTGGGCAGAGCCTTCAGCTAGCTTATTCTCCTTCTGTGGTAAACAACAATATACAACAGTGAGTTCCTAGTGACATGCTGCTTGAGGGTCACATCCCTCAATGTCACATCCCATGATGTCATCACATCCCGTGTCTTCTCATATTAGTGCTGTGCCAATGATACTTAGCTGTATCTGTCGCTCCCTTTGTAGGATGACATGGAATCAGCTGGAAGTTTGGTGTGTTTCAGTGACATCTCTGTCTGGATGAAGGAACCCCATCATCATCTCAACTTGATCATCTCAGCCAGTCCACGATATCTCTTTAAATAATCTCAGCTCATTAGCATTAACATCAGCACCTACCGAATCAGCACATAGCCTTGGGGTGATGACCGATGATCAGCTATCTCTGCTGATCACACTGCAACAGACTATCGCTCATGCAGAGCCATGCTCTAGCATGGACCATCTGACTTATTTAGACTTAAATCTTTCCACACCATTTGGCAAATTGGCCAGCAGACTTTTGGCACTGAGTTTGACTGCAGCTTCGTCCCATTTGATATCGCTGATCTGGAGATCTTCATGGCATGTCGCTCATCAGGTATTATATGGCTGTCTTTGACTCCTCTTTCCCATCTTAGGTTTCCAGTTCATCATAGCTTTGGGGATTCGATGGTTGGGTAATCTTAGCACGTGGCAGTTAAGCACATTTGCTGGCCAATGATTGTGTCTTCCAACTTCGTGGCACTTCTGTGTTGGTAATACGCTCTTGGTACTGTGACCACAGCTGCGGGGGGATGTGGCCGCCCTTCAGAAACTCCCTCTTAAACGCTTTTTTAATGGGAAACAAACACACTCTTACACCTCCTGTTTGTGGGATCAGCTGCAGGCTTGCTGGCTTGGCATGCTCCTCGCGTGGGGGTTCGAACCTTTAAAAGACGCCCATTCTGAGGTCCCACTATCCTGTCTGTCTTCCCCCAGACTCCATCTGCTCCGGTCACTGCTTCCGAGCCACTGTACCCCCTTGAAGAGGAAGTCTTTGTGTTGTTTTGTGTGGTTGGACCACTTCTGAAAGAGACTTGTGTTTGTATCTGCCTGGACAGCAATAAAGTTTCTACTCCTTGGAAATCCTTCTGTACCCTCCTGTGCAACTTTGTGATCCAAGCTTGACGGTACATGTTGCTGATTATTGACCATAAACACCAGGACAGCATGGTATGTTACCCGGCCTGGAGGCCAATGTAATTGAAGAACAGGGGGAGATGTCATATTCAGAGCATTGGCTCCCCACATACGCCAGATGAGTCAGAGTTAGGAGTTAGAGGACAAAGCTTGCTGGAGGAGTGAAGGAGAGACAACAGAGAGTGTAGAGAGTGAGAATTGTGGTTGTGGAGTGGGAAAAGCTTCCTTGTGTAAGAGTTTCACACAATAAAAACTTTTATTCATTGCAGAACGTTTGTCTGTGTGGTTATGTCAGGAGTTTGGGGAGCTGCAGCGCTCCCTGGTGACCACCTTTAATGGAACAGATTGAGGTGTCAGGCTATATCCTTCATTATTCTCCTCATCTCAGATATAGCAATTGGCACCACAATGCTGTCAGAAAGTTGCACTTTTGCTGTGTGATCGATTGACGCCACCATCCTTGACAAATCTGCTGACAGAAATATGTGTGACCATAGTCACCTTGTCCAGTAACTTGCTTCCTACTGTGGTGTGCAGTTTTGTAAATCGATTGACCCTCATTACCTTCATCTTTTCTCATTATTGGTCTATAGATATACGATGTGTTAAGATGCCTCGGCTATTTTCTGGCATGGCATGTTTGCATCTGTAATTTTGACAGCAACGTTAACTCACTTTAGTGATTCTCGTCTCGTCTGTGCTATTCTGGTGTCATTAGGCAGATTTGTTAATTCGGGTGTTTTGAGCACCGAAATCTGCATCTCCTGTGGCTCTTTGTTATCCGCTCTCTTAACTTCTGTCCTTTTGACGGGGTTTGACACAACGTTTACTTCAAACGCATATTTTGCTGTTCATATTTTAACTAATTTATCTGCCAATTCTTTCAACCTTGATTCCTACACTATCATCGTAACTGAACAACAGAGAGTACACACGGCACCTACGACAAAGTAGCGTTCACATTTGCCATTCGTCCGTCGATGCTGTCCAATGCTGAAGTATATTCTGATGCCACAGAAAAGTGTTTTCCTTGCAGCAGATTGTGTTTATTTTTAAGACGTGCAATGTGCTCTCGGCACACACAACACACATACAGTTTTTTTTCTGCTGTAGACGGTTCGTCGTAAACTGAAGCTTGTGGTCTGTGGTGAACGAGAGCGCCTTTATGAGGCGTTGGATTGGTTTAGAAATGTGACACTCAGTGAACCGTCTAATCGTCCCCACCCAGCTTTAACCACAATTGACTTGGGGTTTTCTCCAGATATACTGTATATATATGTATTATCGCAGTATTTCCCTCTACTTACCCTTTAGCTGTTGTCCCTCAAGGGTAAGTGTACTCATCAAGTTCGTTATCGGGTTGGTCTACTGTTGCACTTTAAGATGAACACACACACACACATAGCTATACGCAAACACACAGACCCTAACCACAACAGTGCCCCATGAATGACACACACACGCTGATTAACCTTTAGCAATTTAAACCACACAAGTGCTTTAGGAATAACAGAGCCTGTCACTCAGCACTTCAAGAGACTTACTTACTATCGGTGTGAACAACATACGATGTTTTAATGATTTCTCAGACCTAAATATTACTTTTGGTCTACAAGAATACATTCAAACATACAAAGGCTCAGGACTCTTGACTATAGGCCATTTTTATAGAATGCCTTACTTCACGTCCTGTTCCCTACTATTGAGTGGAGCTCTCACCCTCAGCCTTAATAAACCTCACAACACAGAGGTGATGGCAAATCTCCGGCTGCATCAGGTGCTCAAAGAAATCTAACTTATTATTTCAATCACTCTATAGACATTAAGACAAAACATAGAAAGTTAAAAGCAGCATGGTATTTATTACAGGAATAATAATAATACCAGTGGAACAAAGAATAATAGAAAATAGGTACTGATAAGAAAGTCTGGATATGTATAGTCTTTAGAAAAAGCTTACGAAAAAAGTTACAGATGACAAGGATGACTGCCCCAGGGTGACGTTCGATTTAGCAATCGATCTTCATGAAAATGCCGTTAACTGACGAGCGGATGAAAACTGATCATACGTGTCTTTGTTGTCTTCTCCGACGTTGCTCTTCCGTCATTGCTGTTTCTCTTCTTCTTTGCTTTCAAATGAGGCATATTTATTATAAAGTTTCGTGCCGTGGTTTCACAACACATGAATGTTCCATGCACCTGATTGGCTGGCTGTCAATATGGTGGATGAATTTTGCTCAAACTCTTTAATCTATCTTTTCCCAGACTGTAAACCAAATTGTTGTCCCACGTGTCCATCCATAAATATCCTGAGGAATCGGCTCAGTCTTCCTTTCCCATGCTATAAAACCATTTTAGCACTATGCTGTGAACAACTGTTATAAAAGTGAGGTGTAAGGGAAGAGGATATGCCTTTTATTATAATGCCTATACAAGTGTCCTACATCTGAATTCATCTTGCTGGAATTGAGCAAAATATAATAATAAAAATACAGAGAATAATTTGTAGATTTTATACACCATAACAATATATATATTGTCACACATGTGTGACTAGGAAGATGTTGTATGGACCAAGCAAAGGTAATTCCACACCAGGCCAGGGGGTGGCGGGGTACACTAAACCTTCTCCTGTTGTCTCTACAGACCAGCCGCAGGAAAAACTGTCTGATTTAAAACAGATGACGTCACTTCCGATCCCAGCGCCCAGAAGAATATCACTTCCGGTTCCGGTGCCTAGAAGATTATACAATACAATACAATTTATTTTTGTATAGCCCAAAATCACACAAGAAGTGCCACAATGGGCTTTAATCACTTCCGGCACCTACTCTGACTACTGAAGAACATCACTTCCGGTTCCCTTGCATCACTTCCTGTCCTATCCCTTAAAACCGTCATCTTGACAAATCATCGACAGTTCTGTTTTGGACTCAGTATAGAGAACATCTCTGTATTCAAACAAGAATCTTTTGCAGCCAGGAATAATATATGGGTGGCTGCCTCAAACCTTTTTAAGTGCGTCGAGTCTATCCCTTTTACAATATATAATATAATATATATAGTAGGGGTCTTTGCCCCCTGCTCACTTTGCTCACCAACACCCAGGCCTGCGCTACACGCTAGCCACTTTGCGTTTCTGCCGCTCTTGTATGGGGATGCGGATGTACAATTTAAACAGATTGTTATTTTCATTGGGAATTGTTACATATGCATAACAGAAATAACTATTTTACATTACACCAAGTAATTAACCATATTAAAAATAGTAAAATGTAATAATTTGAAAGTAAATTATGTTTCATGTTGCGTTCGGGTTTTATTTTTTAAACTTACACTTTTACTGTGAAACTTCAGTTAAAACAATTTTTTTAATTAAATTTTCGTCAATATTGCATTGAATTTTGATTCAATGTTTGGACTTTCATTGCGACAAGACAACATATAACTGCCCGTGACAGAATTTCATTTCTTTCTTTCTAATAAATAAACTAACTTTTTTGAATGTTTGTCTCTGTGATTTGTTAATTGTCTTTGCAAAACCTATTTTTATGGAAAACGGTTAACGTTTTAATACGAACGGCATATCAAGATGTCCTTTATTGTTTAAATGTTATCCGTGGAAAATGTACAATAGAATACAATACAATTTATTTCTGTAAAGCCCAAAATCACACAAGAAGTGCCGCAATGGACTTTAACAGGCCCTGCCTCCTGACAGCCCCCCAGCCTTGACTCTCTAAGAAGATGAGGAAAAACTCCCAAAAAAAAACCTTGTAGGGAAAAAATGGAAGAAACCTCGGGAATGGCAGTTCAAAGAAAGACCCCTTTCCTGGTAGGTTGGGCGTGCAGTGGGTGTCAAAAGAAGGGAGTCAATACAATACAATACACAAAACAGAACAAATCCTCAATAAAAAATAAAAAATAAATTTTTTTTAGAAGTACGGAGCAGAATTTAACAGTAGATGATATCACATAATAAGATTTGGATTAGTTCAAAGTCCTGGAGACCTCATTCATCAAGCTGCCTCCCCCATTTGGCCATTCCATGGCTGAAACAGCGCTGGGCCAGCCAATCTGATGAAAGGACCCCTCTACACCACGATTCCTGCGATCCTCCATCAGAGATGACTTTACCTTAGGCAGGCTAAACAACTTGGCAGGTGGACCGTGGCACCAAGTGCCACATTTGAGTACCGAGAAGAGAAACAGAATAGGTGAGGGTTAGTATACAATTATAACTGTCATGTTACTTCTGTTTTAGTGCTAATGACTAACAACAGAGATGCAGTCTGTACAGTTAATCAGCAGCTCTAGTCAGGGTGTGCTAAACTGAAGTAGTGAGTCTTCAGCCGGGATTTGAAAGCTGAGACCGAAGGGGCATCTCTTATAGTAGCAGGCAGACCACTGCACAGTTTAGGGGGGTCCTGTAACTAAAAGCTCGACCTCCCACTGTTATTTTATTAATCCTTGGAATCATAAGCAGACCGGCATCTTGAGATCTTAATGTGCACTCAGGTTTGTAAGTCATGATAAGTTCAGACAAGTAAGCCGGACCTCGACCATTTAATGATTTATATGTTAAAAGAAGGATTTTGAAATCTGCCCTAAACTTAACTGGGAGCCAGTGTAAGGATTTAAGAACTGGAGTTATGTGTTCGTATTTTCTTGTTCTTGTAATAATTCTTGCAGCCGCATTTTGGATTAACTGGAGGCTGTATAAAGAACAGTTTGAACATCCAGTGAACACCGCATTGCAGTAATCAATCCTACTAGAAATAAATGCATGAATTAATTTCTCAGAATCCTGTTTATTTAGAAAGCACCTTAATTACCTAACATTTTTAAGATGGAAGAAACATGATTTGGACAACTTTGTAATGTGTGCTTTAAATGACACACTAGAGTCAAAGAGAACTCCTAGATTGCGGGCTGATTCAGTAAAATTAATGGGGATTCCAACTGAGTTAAATGATGACAGAATATTGTTGTGATCAGCGTCATTCCCTCCAATAATTAACATCTCTGTTTAATTTGTGTTTAAAGACAAGTAGTTCTCATCCATCCACTCCTTTAATTCACTAACACAACTACTTAAAGACGACCTCGGAGAAACTTCATTTGATCTAAAATAAAAGTATAACTGGGTGTCATCTGTATACGAGTGAAAATTAACCTGATGTTACTACATTACCTTTCTTGGATACATCTTTCTTTCAACAGCAATTTGTACAGAGGAAGACCAGACAGTGTTAACGGTAGATATTCTTCGTGATATTGTAAGCTGAAGTTTTCATCTTCCACACCATCACCACCAACTGTTTCAGCAGAGTATATTGATACGCTTTTAACCAATTTGAAGTGTAACCAATCAACAATTTTCATGTCAATTCGTTTGACTTCATCATTTCTCGGTGCTAGGATTGCCCGGGTACTCATTTCTTCTGTTGATAACCCTACGGGATGAAATTCATCAATTAGATTTGGACATAATACGTCTTTCTTTTATTGGGACAATAAAAAATCTCTTCCATAAACTCTTGTCTCATCGCTAGTTTTTTTTTTATATAATAGAGCGATGTATACATTTGATTTATTTGTAGGCCCCATTCTAAACACTCAAGGACACCAAACAATAGATAAGACACGCATTATAGATAGATAGATAGATAGATAGATAGATAGATAGATAGATAGATAGATAGATAGATAGATAGATAGATAGATAGATAGATAGTCATAATCTATCTTGTATTGATATAGAGAGCTAGTCCTCCTCCTTTGTGCTTACCACAGGTACTTTCATCTCTGTCCGCTCTAACTGTGCTAAACCCGGGTAGCTCCATGTTAGCATCTGGGATGGTGTTAGTTAGCCACGTTTCACAAAAACACAACAAACTGCATTCTCTGTAGGTCCTGACATTTTTCACCAGCGCAGCCAGTTCGTCGATCTTATTTGAGATTGAGTTCACATTTCCCATGATCACAGAAGGCACCGAAGGCTTAAAACGCCACTTTCTCGCAAGCCGCTTCATTTTTAGCTTAGTGCCCGCTCTGCTGCCACGATACCGCCTTCTTACCTCGTCAGGTAAAGAGGGAACCACACCGGCACTGGCATTTGTTCTCAGCGCTCGAAGTTGACTACTTTAATAGGCGAGTCTCGGTGTGTAAAAATCCATGTCCACGTTGTAAAAGTAAAAGTGTCCAGGGAACGAATCCACATAAAAGAAAGTGATAGGAGTGATCAATAAAAAATAATAATAAAAGAGAAAAAAGGTAGAAATATAAAGTCGTACACGGAGCTGCTGAAAAGGCTGTCACTCTCGGTGGCGCCTGAGTCATACTCAGATAGATAGATAGATAGATAGATAGATAGATAGATAGATAGATAGATAGATAGATAGATAGATAGATAGATAGATAGATAGATAGATAGATAGATAGATAGATACTTTATTAATTCCAAGGGGAAATTCGCATACTCCAGCAGCAGCATACTGATACAAAAAACAATACTAAAGAGTGATAATAATGCAGGTAAAAACAGACAATAACTTTGTATAATGTTAACGTTTACCCTCCCGGTGGAATTGAAGAGTCGCATAGTGTGATGGAGGAACGATCTCCTCAGTCTGTCAGTGGAGCAGGACGGTGACAGCAGTCTGTCGCTGAAGCTGCTCCTCTGTCTGGAGATGATCCTGTTTAGTGGATGCAGTGGATTCTCCATAATTGACAGGAGTCTGCTCAGCGCCCGTCACTCTGCCAAGGATGTCAAACTGTCCAGCTCCATGCCAACAATAGAGCCTGCCTTCCTCACCAGTTTGTCCAGGCGTGAGGCGTCCCTCTTCTTTATGCTGCTTTTCCAGCACACCACCGTGTAGAAGAGGGCGCTCGCCACAACCGTCTGATAGAATATCTGCAGCATCTTATTGCAGATGTTGAAGGACGCCAGCCTTCTAAGGAAGTATAGTCGGCTCTGTCCTCTCTTACACAGAGCATCAGTATTGGCAGTCCAGTCCAGTTTATCATCCAGCTGCACTCCCAGGTATTTATAGGTCTGCACCCTCTGCACACAGTCACCTCTGATGATCACGGGGTCCATGAGGGGCCTGGTCCTCCTAAAATCCACCACCAGCTCCTTGGTTTTGCTGGTGTTCAGGTGTAATCCATCCATCCATCCATTTTCCAACCTGCTGAATCCGAACACAGGGTCACGGGGGTCTGCTGGAGCCAATCCCAGCCAACACAGGGCACAAGGCAGGAACCAATCCAGGGCAGGGTGCCAACCCACCGCAGTGTTCAGGTGTAAACAAATTATAAATTTATTTAATAGATTATAAACAAATCTAAAAAAAAAATACAAAAATTTAAATTAGGCAGAGCAATTGTAATCAAAGAGAAAAAGCCAAGAGAATGAATCAATATTTCTAAGTTCGGATGGTGATGAGTTCCAGAGCTGGGGAGCAGAGCAACTGAATGCTTTGTACCCCATGGTGGTAAGATGGGCGAGGGGGACAGTCAAGTGGATGGAGTAAGAGGATCTAAGGGTGCGGGAGGGAATGGCAACACGGAGGAGGTCAGATTGATATGGAGGGGCGAGGTTGTGGAGAGCCTTAAAAGTTGACAGGAGAATTTTGAATTGAATGTGGAACTTAACTGGAAGCCAGTGGAGCTGCTGCAAGACGGGAGTGATATGGTGAGTAGAGGGGGTTCTAGTAATGATGCGGGCAGCTGAATTCTGGACCAGTTGAAGCTTATAAAGAGATTTACGAGAAAGACCAAAGAAAAGGGAATTGCAATAATCAAGATGAGAAGTGACAAGGCTATGAACGAGGATAGCAGTGGTGTGGGGGGAATACGATTAACGTTACACAAGTAAATATGCAGACTGGGAGATGTTATTGATGTGGGACTGAAAGGATAAAGAACTGTCAAGGATGACACCTGTGGGGAAGAGGAGACAGAGGAATTATCAATAACAAAGGACAAATGATTAGTTTTGAATAACATTGATTTTGATGAATGTCTGGTTTCAGTGAGACTAGAGGGAAGATTGGCCCTCAGCGTTAGCTGGAGTTGGCAGACATTAAAAGGACTCATTTTTATGTTGTTTGTCATTGATATTTAGTGTGTTTCACCATAACCCCCATAACGGATCAGCCCAATTCGCCAGTCTTTTACGTGGTGTCTTTCACAGTGTAACCTTGAAGCTCTTGGCCTAATAAGGTCCTTGTGAACAGCCCCTGAACTTAAAATAAAGCCAAGGAGATGCCAGTGTGTAAAATAAATGGGGTTATTATAAAAAAGAAAAAAATAATAATTACAAAAAAAGTATGGGAATTGAAGAGTAAAAAAAAATCAGTAGCGGTGCCGGGTCCAAGTAAACAAGGGTTCACGCCTTACCACCCTGGTGGAGTCGCTGCTCCACTCTCCTACCTCCTCTGCCCCTCTCTCCTTCATCTTTACTTCAAATCAGCTCAGGTCTGGCGGCTCCAAGCTCGATAGCCATACGGCTGAGTGTGCCCACCATCCACCTGGGTGTCATCATCAGGCGTAATCTCACTCTGGGCATCGATTACCCACTCAAACCTGGTGCCCGTCAGCCTCCTTTTTATTTCTTCTCGGCCTGCTTCTTTTTTCTCTCTCTCTCTTTTCTTTTCCCCTTCTTGGAGGCTCAGGCTGCTCTTTGCGTTTTCTAATGGCGATTTCCATCCCGGGGGTTGGCTTATCATCTCTTTCTGATTTCCTGTTGTTTCACTTAATAGATTACCTTCTGTGCTTTGAATAATATTAGGAACTCCACCGATTGCAATCATTCCCACGCTGGCATTAGCCGCCGACATGATGCTCTCTATGAATAGAATCCTAATGTGCCCAGAGTCCTGCCCGTTGGTGCCCGCCTCCCTGCCCCTCATGCGCTAAAGAGCTGTTAACTCTTTGTTGCTCAAAACCTGTTCTTTTCTGAGATACAGTTTGCCATCAGTCCAAGACATGTGCTATATACAAGTTGTGCTTGAAAGTTTGTGAACCCTTTGGAATTTTCTATATTTCTGCATAAATATGACCTAAAACATCATCAGATTTTCACTCAAGTCCTAAAAGTAGATAAAGAGAAACCAGTTAAACAAATGAGACAAAAATATCATTTATTTATTGAGGAAAATGATTGAATATTACATATATGTGAGTGGCAAAAGTATGTGAACCTTTGCTTTCAGTATCTGGTGTGACCCCCCTAAACATTTCCAGTAACTGTTGATCAGTCCTGCACACTGGCTTGGAGGAATTTTCGCCCATTCCTCCGTACAGAACAGCTTCAACTCTGGGATGTTGGTGGGTTTTCTCACATTAACTGCTCACTTCAGGTCCTTCCACAACATTTCAATTGGATTAAGGTCAGGACTTTGACTTGGCCATTCCAAAACATTAACTTTATTCTTCTTTAACCATTCTTTGGTAGAACGACTTGTGTGCTTAGGGTCGTTGTCTTGCTGCATGACCCACCTTCTCTTGAGATTCAGTTCATGGACAGATGTCCTGAAATTTTCCTTTCAAATTCTCTGATATAATTCAGAATTCATTGTTCCATCAATGAAGGCAAGCCGTCCTGGCCCAGATGCAGCAAAACAGGCCCAAACCATGATACTACCACCACCATGTTTCACAGATGAGATAAGGTTCTTATGCTGGGATGCAGTGTTTTCCTTTCTCCAAACATAACGCTTTTCATTTGAACCCAAAAGTTCTATTTTGGTCTCATCCGTCCACAAAACATTCTTCCAATAGCCTTCTGGTTTGTCCACGTGATCTTTAGCAAACTGTAGACGAGCAGCAATGTTTTCTTTGGAGAGCAGTGGCTTTCTCCTTGCAACACTGCCATGCACACCATTGTTGTTCAGTGTTCTCCTGATGGTGGACTCATGAACATGAACATTAGCCAATGTGAGAGAGGCCTTCAGTTGCTTAGAAGTTCCCCTGGGATCCTTTGTGACCTCGCTGACTATTACACACCTTGCTCTTGGAGTGATCTTTGTTGGTCGACCACTCCTGGGGAGGGTAGCAAGGGTCTTGAATTTCCTCCATTTGCACACAATCTGTCTGACTGTGGATTGGTGGAGTCCAAACTCTTTAGAGATGGTTTTGTAACCTTTTCCAGCCTGATGAGCATCAACAACTCTCTTTGTGAGGTCCTCAGAAATCTCCTTTGTTCGTGCCATGATACACTTCCACAAACATGTGTTGTGAAGAGCAGACTTTGATAGATCCCTGGTCTTTAAATAACACAGGGTGCCCACTCACACCTGATTGTCATCCCGTTGATTGAAAACACCGGACTCGAATTTCACCTTCAAACTAACTGCCAATCCTAGAGCTTCACATACTTTTGCCACTCACAAATATGTAATATTCGATCATTTTCCTCAATAAATAAATGGCCAAGTATAATATTTTTGTCTCATTTGTTTAACTGGTTTCTCTTTATCTAATTTTAGGACTTGAGTGAAAATCTGATGATGTTTTAGGTCATATTCATGCAGAAATATAGAAAATTCTAAAGGGTTCACAGACTTTCAAGCACAACTGTAGCTCCTTTATGTAGCCAGTTATAGAGCCAGCAGCCATACCACCTGCACTTCAAAACAGTGCCATCCACCTGAAGCTAATCATGTTTGTGCCTGGCCAGTACCTAATAAAACTAGGGTTGCTGCTGGAAGAGGTACTGGGGACGCTTACTCTGTGGTCTGTGTTTGAATCCCCATGCCCGCTGATGTTGTAAAATCGGTGCCATTCTTCGGATGAGACCTAAAACTGAAATCCTGACTCTCTATGGTCATAAAAGATCCCTGGGCATCCTTCATAAAGAGCATGGTGTCTCCTGATGTCCAGGCTAAATTTCCCACCATGACCTGGTCATTCTGTGCTTCATCTTGTTTCATCCAGCAGTCCTCAAAGCAACTGCCATAACCTGCCCAATAGTGCATTATCTTCTAAGGCTGCTGGGATTTGAAGTCCATTTAAGTAGCACTGCTGCTGCGGCTTCTGTGGTTTTCTGCTACAGGTTGCAACATTTGCAAAATAAGTTCCATTTAATTACTGAAATAAGTTGAGCCGTGAACCGTAAACTCGTGAATCGTAAAGGCCATCCTGTAATAATAAAAAGCAACAGTAGTAACAAGTGTAACAAACTTACTGCAAATAAATAAGCTGCTAGGAGTAGATATGAGGACAGGGAGGAAGAACAGAGTTGAGAGTCCAGACCACCAAGGGTTAGATGCTGTTGCAAAACCTGATAGAACTGGAACAGATGCTATGGTACCTTCTGCCATGTGGGAGTTAGGGGTGGCAGCGGTCCTTCAGAATGCTGTAGGCTTTGCGGACCCAATCCCTTCAATGAAGATTTGTTTAATGGAGGACAGAGGGGTGTTTACTGAGGACTGATTGAGATCATTTATGTTAGGTTGAATGCCTAGAGGGGGCTGGGCAGGTGGTCTCATGGCCTGGAACCCCTGCAGATTTTGTTGATTTTTTTTCTCCAGCCGTCTGGAGTTTTTTTTTTTTTTCTGTCCTCCCTGGCCATTGGACCTTACTTTTATTCTTTGTTAATTAGTGTTGCCTAATTTTAATTGTATATTTTGTCTTTTTTTCTCTTTCTTCATCCTGTAAAGCACTTTGCGCTTCATCATGTGTATGAAAATGTGCTATAGAAATAAATTCAATTCCATTCTTTATCGTCATGTGTACAAGTACAAGTACCATGTACAATGAAATGCTTGCTTGCATGTGCCCCCCTGCAGACAGTGAACACAGACAAAAACACACAATAAATAAAGGAATATAAATAAGTAAATAAATAAAACCAGAATCCTAGGAATACATGGAAATAGTGGCAGAAGTATATGTGCAGGTAGCAGTGGAGGTGACACAAGGTTACTGATTGTTCATGAGTCTGATTGCAGTTGGCTAGAAACTGTTCCTGAACCTGGAGGCGCTCATCAGAATGGACTTTAGATGGGAGGAGGGTGAAAAGTGACAGCACAGGGTGGCTGGGGTCCCGCCAGACACGGTTCACTTTCCTGAGACAGCGTGTAGTGTGGATGTCATGGATCGCAGGGAGCCGTGTGCCCGTGATCTGCTGTGCCATATTCACCACCCGCTGCCGAGCTCTGCAGTCCTGAACTGAGCAGTTGCTGTACCAGGATGTGATGCATTCTGTCAGGATGGACTCCACAGTACATCTATAGAATCTGCACAGGGTTGTGGGGGACATCCGGGCCTTACTCAGTCTCCTGAGGAAGCAGAGGCGTTGTTGGGCTTTCTTGACTACTGCCGCAGTGTGACTTGACCATTTAAGGTCATAGTGAGGGTGACTCTGAGGGACCTAAAGCTGCTGACCTGCTCCACAACCTCACCTCCGATGTACAGTAGATGGGGCTGTGCTCTGTTGCCTGTTTGCGTAAATCCACAATCATCTCCTTAGTTTTGCTAACGTTGAGGGTGAGGTTGTTGTCCTGACACCATTCTGCCAGGAGTCTGATCTCCACCCTGTAGGCCGTCTCATCGTCCTCGCTGATCAGACCTATTACAGTTGTGTTGTCAGCAAACTTGAGGATGGTGTTAGAGCTGTACTTAGGTACGCAGTCATGGGTGTAGAGAGAGTAAAGCAGGGGGCTCAGCACACTGCCCTGCGGGGTGCCAGTGTTGATGGGTGATGATGGAGGAGGTTTTTCCACCAATACACGCTTGCTGAGGTCTGCCGGTGAGGAAGTCCAGTACCCAGTTGCACAGTGAAGAGCTAAGCCCCAGATCTAGGAGTTTAGCGATGAGCTGGGACGGTGTTAAATGCAGAGCTGTAGTCCGCAATCAGCAGCCTGGCATAACAGTTCTTGTTCTCCAGATGAGACAGGGTGGTGTGAAGCGTTATGGAGATGGCATCCTCAGTGGACCTGTTGCAATGGTTTAGGCAAACTGGAGGGGGTCCAGACTGTCAGGGATGATGTCCTTGATGTGTTCTAGCACCAGCCTCTGAAAGCACTTCATGACTATGGGAGTAAGTGCTACTGGGCGGTAATCATTATTGTTGTTACTGCCTCACGGCTCTATGGTACTTGGTTCAAATCATCCATCCATCCATTTTCCAACCCGCTGAATCCAAACACAGGGGTCTGCTGGAGCCAATCCCAGCCAACACAGGGCACAAGGCAAGAACCAATCCCGGGCAGGGTGCCAACCCACTGCAGGACACACACAAACACACCCACACACCAAGCACACACTAGGGCCAATTTAGAATCGCCAATCCACCTAACCTGCATGTCTTTGGACTGTGGGAGGAAACTGGAGTGCCTGGAGGAAACCCACGCAGACACGGGGAGAACATGCAAACTCCACGCAGGGAGGACCCGGGAAGTGAACCCAGGTCTCCTAACTGCGAGGCAGCAGTGCTACCACTGCGCCACCGTGCCGCCCTGGTTCAAATCAGTGCCCGGTCAATATCTGCATAGAATTTACACATTCCTCCCTAATGTGTGTGTGTGTCCGTTAAATCAACTGACAAGTTTATGTTGCCCTAGGGCAGTGGTTCTCAATCTGTGGGGTGGGCATCCCTAGGAGGGTGTGAAGTAACAAAAAGGGGGGCGCGAAGATGTGAAAAAAAGAAAACAAGAATCAAAAATATGAAAAATACATCTATTGAAACCAAAACAAATTAACTTAAACTATGTGCAATCAAATCATTGGTCCATTGTTCTTCAGTGAGAGATCAATTACTGCAAATGTTTACCTTGACATTTTGAATGAATATGTGACACCACAACTGGATGACCTTCAACCAACCGTCATTTTCCAGCAAGATGGTGCACCACCACATTGGGGACTGCATGTTTGTGGGTTCCTGAATCAAACATTTCCAGATCGGTGGATTGGAAGGGGTGGCCACCAATTCCCTGGCCACCTCGTTCACCAGATATCACTCCCCAGGACTTCTTTCTGTGGGGTTATGATAAAGATATTGTGTATTGAACAAAGATATGGGACATTAATGACATGACGCTAAAGATCACTGATGACATTGCAATAATTCAGCGGTTCTCAAACTGGGGGCACGAAGATGTGGAAAAAAGAAAACAAGAATCAAAAATCTGAAAAATATATCTATTGAAACCAAAACAAATTAACTTAAACTACATTCTGATACTAGAAAAATAAATATAGAGTTAGATAAATGTTGATAAAAGTTAAGTAGGTATAATAAAATATGCATCTATGATATATCATTAATTAAAAACAACAAATTGGTATTAGTGGGCTCCTATCAAAAAAACGTTGGGGGGGCGCGATTAAAACTGTTATGAAAACTCGGGTCGCAAATACTTGAATGTTGAGAAACGCTGCCCTAGGGTACCCTGCGATGATTTAAAAACCACAAGGATTGCTTGTCAAATGTACCTTTTGGCTGGCATCAGAATGCCACCCTTTAAATGGAAAGGTCAGAGGTTTGTGCTATGGTGGTGTATGGTGAGGAGTTTCAGGGGCTTACAAATAAACGAATAAATAAATGAGTAACAGCGGGCTCCCCCTGCTGTGCCAATGAGCTGTGCCCCGCTTCTCTTCCTGCTGTTATGTTTTTGCTTCTTTTAGAGGAAATGTAAGATTCTGCGCTTGACTCCTCAACTCTTATTTTGCCCAACCCTGTAAGATGAAAGGCGCTTTATAAATAATGAAAGTCTCCTCAGGATTACGCTCCAGCTAGGCTATCGATCGCTTATTGAGACTCTTCACTCAGATCTCCTGTCTTAGTGCCCATTATCTACTGACATTACATGAACTTTGTTCCTTGGTGCGTCTCTGGAGGTGTTCTGTGAATTGATGGTGAGCAGCTTGATTGGCTCAGGTGTAGTTTGGGATGTGGGAGCCAATGGTGAAATTTGGCGGGCCACGGGGGCAAAGGAATGGGACTAGGAGATGAAAGCGAAAAAAAAAAAAAACAAAAAGAAACACCTAGGAGATCAAACTAACGTGCGTCAAAATCCAATGCATAACCACAACTCATAGTCAAAGAAACTTTGCAAAAAGGTCAGAAATGAAAAGGTCAAAAACAAAAGAAGCATTGGTGAAAAGTTTTAGAGTTGGTTGGTGAAATAAACACAAGAGGGTCAGAAGTCCACGTTCTCTTTATTGGCAAGCACCGATCTGGAGTGGCACCCCCCGTTCTTTCTGCTGCCCACGCTCGGTACTCCTAATCTAAACACTGGTGGGCAGACCCTAAAAAGTTGAGGGACCCAAACTCACGTCCTACTGCCCTTGAATTGCCTCCAATTCCTCTGCCATTGCTGTGGTAGCAGTGGTACATGGAGGTGGCACCTGAGGACGAAGGGCAAGCCGATCACCACTGGAGTCCTCACTGAGATGTCACTGTTTAGTTTCTTTTTTTAACCCCAGCCAGTGCCAGTAATTCACTTTTTAATTTCTATATATATTTGTGGCCGGGTGCAGGAATGGCAGCTCAGGACTGCAGCGAGAAATTTTGGGGCACCAACTGGGTTGTCCCTTTTATTCATCCAAAGACAAGAAAACAAAAGAAAAAGAACTGAAATAGCACTCATCGGTGCGCGTCCCCCCAGTGGGAATTCAGAACAAACAGAGACTGGAGAGTTCATCTGTCTTTAGCGGAGCTCTGGCCAAAAGTGATGCATCCTTCTGGGATGCCCGGGGTTTTATGGTGGTGGGACTGGAAATGCCTTCACTGGGTGGCTTCTTGCCACAGTGGGGAAAGAAGGAGATGACAGCGCTAGCAGCAGCGCCCCCACTTGCCTTGGCGGGTTGCACTAGACTAGTGCAAGTTTTCCGCATTCAACTTACTTTTAAAATGCCAGAAATTATACGGTAAAATCAAGCCCCGACTTATCCACGGGAGAACTTAAATGCGAGTATATACAGTACTTAAAAGTTTTGAACAAAAACAACACATGATGGCGTTCAAAAGCAACAAAATTACTGACATCGTAACACTCTGGCTAAGTTAGTCTGAGTAGCGAGGCTGTGGAGACCCTTTGTTCAGTTTGCTTGGACAAGAAGTGGTCACGTTTTTATGGCTCAGGGACCAGAAGGAGTGGAGTTAATTGCCCTTACTTGGTGGTCTCTCTGAACTATGGAGGAAGAAGAAGACAAAGACAGTTAATGGCAGTGCCCCCTCTAAGCTCGAGGTAGTAGCACATACAGTGCATCCAGAAAGTATTCCCAGCGCTTCATCCCTTTTTCCACATTTTGTTATGTTACAGCCTTATTCCTAAATGTATTCAATTCATTTTTTTCCTCAGAATTCTGCACACAACACCCCATAATGACAACGTGAAAAAAGTTTACTTGAGGTTTCTGCAGATTTATTAAAAATCAAACAACTGAGAAATCCCATGTACATAAGTATTCACAGCCTTTGCTCAATACTTTGTCGATGCACCTTTGGCAGCAATTCCAGCCTCAAGTCTTGTTGAATATGATGCCACAAGCTTGGCACACCTATCCTTGGCCAGTTTGGCCCATTCCTCTTTGCAGCACCTCTCAAGCTCCATCAGGTTGGATGGGAAGCGTCGGTGCACAGCCATTTTAAGATCTCTCCAGAGATGTTCAATCGGATTCAAGTCTGGGCTCTGGCTGGGCCACTCAAGGACATTCACAGAGTTGTCCTGAAGCCACTCCTTTGATATCTTGGCTGTGTGCTTAGGGTCGTTGTCCTGCTGAAAGATGAACCGTCGCCCCAGTCTGAGGTCAAGAGCGCTCTGGAGCAGGTTTTCATCCAGGATGTCTCTGTACATTGCTGCAGTCATCTTTCCCTTTATCCTGACTAGTCTCCCAGTTCCCCACAGTGTGATGCTGCCACCACCATGCTTCACTGTAGGGATGGTATTGGCCTGGTGATGAGTGGTGCCTGGTTTCCTCCAAATGTGACGCCTGGCATTCACACCAAAGAGTTCAATTTTTGTCTCATCAGACCAGAGCATTTTCTTTCTCATGGTCTGAGAGTCCTTCAGGTGCCTTTTGGCAAACTCCAGGCGGGCTGCCATGTGCCTTTTACTAAGGAGTGGCTTCCGTCTGGCCACTCTACCATACTGGCCTGATTGGTGGATTGCTGCAGAGATGGTTGTCCTTCTGGAAGGTTCTCCTCTCTCCACAGAGGACCTCCGGAGCTCTGACAGAGTGACCATCGGGTTCTTGGTCACCTCCCTGACTAAGGCCCTTCTCCCCCGATCGCTCAGTTTAGATGGCCGACCAGCTCTAGGAAGAGTCTTGGTGGTTTCGAACTTCTTCCACATATGGATGATGGAGGCCACTGTGCTCATTGGGACCTTCAAAGCAACAGAACTTTTTCTGTAACCTTCCCCAGATTTGTGCCTTGAGACAATCCTGTCTCGGAGGTCTACAGACAATTCCTGTGACTTCATGTTTGGTTTGTGCTCTGACATGAACTGTCAACTGTGGGACCTTCTATAGACAGGTGTGTGCCTTTCCAAATCATGTCCAGTCAACTGAATTTACCACAGGTGGACTCCAATGAAGCTGCAGGAACATCTCAAGGATGATCAGGGGAAACAGGATGCACCTGAGCTCAATTTGGAGCTTCATGGCAAAGGCTGTGAATACTTATGTACATGTGCTTTCTCAATTTTTTTATTTTTAATAAATTTGCAAAAACCTCAAGTAAACTTTTTTCATGTTGTCATTATGGGGTGTTGTGTGTAGAATTCTGAGGAAAAAAATGAATTTAATCCATTTTGGAATAAGGCTGTAACATAACAAAATGTGGAAAAAGTGATGCGCTGTGAATACTTCCCAGATGCACTGTACCTAAGAAGATGACCCTCTGACATGCATGTATGACAATAGATAATTGCATCCTCCATTCCAGTCTTTGTTCAATAGGCAAACTGCAGTGGGTCCAGGTGGTCTACCACAAAAGGACTCATATAATCCAGTACCAGCCTCTCAAAGGTCTTCATGATGTGACATGTAAGTGCCACTGGTCTGTAGTCATTAGGTGAAAAGGTGCCTGCCTTCTTTGGAACAGGAACAATGCAGGATGTTTTCCACAGCAGTGGCACTTTCTGGAGCCTTAAGGGACAGACAGGACAAGTGACAGAGGTCATGGCCCTTAGAACTCGAGGACTGACTCCATCTGGTCCCAAGGCTTAACAGCATTATAGGCCCCCCGGGCAAAGCAGTGCATTGAGACCCCTACCTACACAACTGCTCAGCAAGTCACAACATACATAGATTAGCATGGGGCCCCCGGGCAGCTGCCCCATGTGCCCATGCATTAAGATGGCCCTGGGCTTACCCTGTGTGTACCTTCCTCAGTTGTCCACTTACTTGGTCTTCATTTATGGTCAGCCTAAACTGATGGTCAGAGGTGGACTCACCACTGCCCCTTCCAGGGGTCTTTTTCAGAAAGCAGGATTAATGTAAAATCCATTTAAAGTAAACAGGGATTCATGGACATAAGGCTAATTCCATTCCAGAAATCCATCATTAAACCAAACCTGCATTTCTGGAAAAGATTATGCCAGAATTACATGATCCATGAGGCCAAAGATGTGGATAACTGTCTAATTTTGCTTTGGATGATTTGTCAATTCCAGAAAGAAAGAAATCCTACTCATTTACTGGGGCAACCAATGCTCTGAAACTAACTGGCAAAACAGCAGGTTTAACGGGAAGGAGTAACACTCTGCAGCTATGAGGGACGTCCCTCTGCTTTTTCAGGACACTACATCCCCCGGAATGCTAGATGGCAGCTCCCCCTGAATAGAAATGGCTCCTCGGATTCCCGCAGGACAGCATGGGACATGGAGTCCGTATCCTCAGCCCTGATGGGTGCCGTGGGTGCAGCCAGGGGGAGTTCACCAAGAACCAGGGGGACATTACGAGGACGTTAACGCGGAAGTGCTTCGGGGTCACGAGGACGGGAGTCCGCAGTACTTCCGGGACGCTTGATGAAGGAAGATGTGGTGTTGACCTGGAGAAGAAATGCTTCCGGGTCAGAGACTTTAAAAGGACTCTGGGAAACCCCAGCAGATCGAGCCGGAGTTGGGTGGGAGTGTGACGGAGCTGCTGGGAGTTGAAGGATTGTTGGATTATTGATTATTGTTATTATTGATTCATTTATTGAAGAATTGTGGAAGGTGCAGTGCTTTGGGCACTGTTATTGAAGGAAACAATAATGAAGTTTTCTTGGTGTTTTACACGGGTGTCTGGGACGTCTGTCTGGTGGGTTCAACGGGGCAACAGTGACCCCTAGCGTCCACACAGCCTTAATAATTAAATATCAGAGCACTCAATCATGAATTCAAAGTCCATAAATGTCACATCATGTCATTTTCTAACCTAGTGAATCCATACCGGGAAGGGGGGTTTTAGGGTGCTGGAGCCTATCCCAGTTAACACAGTGCACAAGGCAGGAACAAACACCGGACAGGGCACCAGTACATCGCAGGGCAAACACACACCAAACACACTCTAGAGCCAATTTAGCATCATCAGTTTACCTGACCTGCATGTCTTTGGACGGTGGGAGGAATCCGGGGCACCCAAAGAAACACGGAGACACAGAGAGAACAATCAAAATCCAAGCAGGGAGGACCAGGGATACAAACTCTTGTCTCCTTACTGTGAGGGAGCAGAGCTATCACTGAGCCCCAAGTCTATAATGTGGCGGACGCCTGGAAGGACCGGGAGGGGGACACTATCTGGCCTGGGCCACAAGAGGGGCAGCCGCCCTGGTCTGCATTGACACCACGGGATCAGAGGTTAGAAGTTCAACCCTGTTGGGGCCTGTGGCCACCCCCAGCGATCGCCTACAGAATTGTGGAGCTCTGAATTGCAGCACTTTCGCCACACTAGAAAGTGCCGCTGGAAGATCATTGCAAAGCACCTGGATCACATCTGGGGCGTTATAAATGGGGCTGCCTCACTCCAGAGTTGGGAGGAAGAGGACGGAGCTTGTGTGTGGAGGAGTGAAGGTGGCAGAAAGAGAAGAAGAGAGAGGAAAAGGGGCCGAGTTTGGCTGGTTTGAGCATAGTGTGTACAGAAGAATATAATTAAACGTGTGACATTTGGTGTGTACGGGGGCTGAATTACCACAATAAATATCCTGCCTGAAATGCTGATAACAGCCGCACCTATTTAAGAAGCACAAAAATGACACAGCGTTAAAATGTCATGACCCTTCCTAAATGAAAAATCGACACAGGAGCTCAACTCCTTCACCAGATTCTGTTCAGAAAAACGCAATCCTACCGCGATCAGACGTTCTGGCATACCCAGTGAAGGGTCAGTATGGAAGTTACTGTTTTACATCGGAGGCTTTAAAATTTTTGAGCAACCTTTCAAAAACATGACCTGTTCGGTGTCACACATCACAGCTTTGAGCTGACACTGATGCAATTCACGGACATTTTATGTCTTTTTATTTTTTTTTCGTAAAGGGCAGCTTTCTCCACTTCATTAGAAATGCCATATATTCAGCAAAGCAATCACAGAAGTGCAGTTAACTTTGAACTCTGCACACACACACACACACACACACACACACACACACTTGGGCTGTCTGAAATAAATAACCACCATCAACAACACATTCCACAGAGTCGCAACTGAATTTAAACAACGGCATCATTTCTGGGCAATAATAACTGATAATTAACTGGATGGTGGAACAAGCAGACCACCTTCATCCATTCTGCAAAGTCCCTCGCCTTTTAGAGAAATACCTCTGAAGTCTCCCCTCTTTAGTGGATATTGAAACCCAAAATAATTATTAATGCAGCTTCGATTTGAGGTTCTGTAATGGAATAAGATAACAATACAAACATAAGAATAGAAGAAATGTGACAAAGCAAAGGAGACCATTCTGTCCATCAAGCCCGTTTGTTTAGCAAATAGCTAAGCCGTCCCGATATCTCATCCAGATTCTTCTTAAAGGTTGTTAAGGTTTCTACTTCGACTCCATGTCTCGGTAGTTTGTTCCAGAGTCCCACAATTCTTTGTGGATTGAAGTGCTTCCTGGCTTCAGTTTTAAATACACTTCCCCTTAGGCCAGGTTTAAACTTCACGCGACATAACGCCTGCTCCAGCGGACGCTCCTGCTACGCAAGCGTTTTACTGTTTATACTTGCGAGTAGGGAATCCATTCCCAGGAATGAAACTGCTGGAATTCCTGGCTGAACGGGAACAGCCAGGCTTGCATATATAGTGTTGTGACAGATAGGGGGCACTATCGCTCCCTTGAACCCTCCGATCAGATAGATAGATAGATAGATAGATAGATAGATAGATAGATAGATAGATAGATAGATAGATAGATAGATAGATAGATATGAAAGGCTCTATAGATAGATAGATAGATAGATAGACGTGAAAAGTGCTATATGATAGATAGATAGATAGATAGATAGATAGATAGATAGATAGATAGATAGATAGATAGATAGATAGATAGATATAGATAGATGTGAAAGATAGATAGATAGATAGATAGATATAGATAGATAGATAGAAAGATAGATAGCTAGATACATAGATAGATAGATAGATAGATAGATAGATAGATAGATAGATAGATAGATAGATAGATAGATAGATAGATAGATAGATAGATAGATAGTGTAGTTGGCAGGATTAGATAGATAGATAGATAATTTAATTTTTAATATAAACTTTATTGTGCACAATAAACAGAAGACATGAACACATCAATACAAATAACAATTTCTCAATATAACAATGTCATTACTCCTCCACTACTCCCCAGTCCCCACACATTAAGTACACACGTCTGTATTTAGTAATCAGTACTCCAGCTAATCCTTCTAACATTTAACATTACAATTTCACACCAGGTCTTCTACGTTATTCCAAATTTATTTTTAGTTGCCCCTCCTCAATAGAGCACAGCACCCCCTTCACTCCCCACACTTTTTCAAATTCTTCGATATTACACATTGTTTTATAATATGTAAATTCTAGCTTGATTCTTGAAATTACATAAAATTTGAAAATAAACAGTACCTCATCTGGTAACGTACCACACTGTTTATTATTACGGCTTTTTAAAATGGCTAACTTTGCTTGCCCAAGCAAATAATTTAAAAGTTGAAATTTAGATTTTGATGTTTTGTTATATTTCATGCCCCAAATAAATCTCTGAACATCAAAAGAAACAGTAAGTTTTTCACATATTTTCTGAAAATACACCAACAGAGTTTTCAGTCTCGTACAATATAAAAATAAATGATAAACAGTCTCTTTCTCCCCACAGAAGGCACATTTATCGCTCACGTCACTCTGAAGTTTACTTAGAAATACATTTGTTGCGATGACCCCGTGTACGACTCTCCATTGTAAATCGCCTGCTCTCTTATTATTAGGGGGTTTATAAAATTCTCTCCATGCTGGTCTGACCTCTGTTTTTACATTTAATGTTTCAGTCCAGGGTGTCATGATGGTATTTTTTAAACTTGAAAAATGGAAAACTTTGATGCAGTATACATACACATCTTTTTTTGGTAAAGATCGAAAAAAATTATTTTCCTGTTCGTCAAGCCTTAAAATCGAGTCCTCCCTCACACCATCCATGTTCAATTTGGGTTCCACCTCCAGATCAGTAAAGCAGCCTTCCTCCTCCTCCTCCTCCACCTTGTTATGCACTAAGATCGAGTTCCCCTGACTGTCCCTTAGCCTGATGAAGTCTTTTGCCATAAATGATAATAAATAGTTGACAGTTCTTATTGACCGAATGCCCAGCCTTGAAGCTAACACAGTGGCATCTTTAAAACTCTTGTTGTCCTCCTCCAATAATTGAGAAACAACCACAATGCCACTTTTGATCAAATTCTTAACAAAACTAATTTTAAAAAGCAGTGGACATGTGAATAAAGAATTAAAAATGAGGGGTTCATTGAAAAGTGAAGGGGACTTGGATGGCACTCTCTGAAGAAAGGAGCTCCAAGTACGTAAAACTCCCTTGTAAAATTTGGGTAATGGAGTGAGATTAAACCTGCTCAAATCTATGAGCAATAACTGCACATCAAAACCCAAATTACCAATCTTATGTAAAAATGAAAGGGCTATTCTTTTCCAAATTAGGGGTTCTAAAGAGAAAAAAAGGCGCTGTAAAACTAGCAATCTGAAACTAGCCGCCTTACAGCAGACATCAATCAGGCCTTGTCCTCCTTCCTCCACTGGTAAACAGATGAGCCCTTTCTTCAGCCAGTGCACTCCATTCCAAAAAAAGTTAACCAATAATTTCTGTATGGAGTGTAAGAGTCCTGATGGCGGGTCAACACTCATCAGTCTGTGCCACAACATGGAGGCAACGAGATTATTGATAACAAGAACTCTTCCTCTAAAAGAGAGCTTAGGCGCAATCCACTGCCATTTCTTCAATCGTAGCTCAATCTGTTGTAAACAGCCCTCCCAGTTGTCTTTTTCAATGTCCTCACCACCCAGCACAACCCCGAGGTAACGGAAAGCTTTCTTATTCCAGCCCAGCCCTGATGGTAAGACAGGCGGAGGACGATGTGCCCAGTCCCCTGATAAATATGCATTCCCCTTCTCCCAGTTAACTTTAGCAGAAGACGCTCCCTCAAAAAGTGCTAAACATTTACATACAGCAGAGACGTCTTCATCAGAATTTACAAACACCACGACGTCATCTGCATAGTCCAGAAATTTAAAAGTTAGATTTTTACACAATGAAATTGTAAATCCCTGCAGGTGTTTCTCAAGCTGTCTAAGAAAAGGTTCAATGGAGATGGCGTATAACATCCCTGACAAAGGACACCCCTGACGAATCCCCCTGGTCACAGCGAATGGCCGGCTTAACACCCCATTGATTTTTAAGACTCCAAAAATGTTGGAATACAACAATTTGATGTACTTTACAAATGGTAAACCAAAGCCAAATGCTCTTAGAGTTGTGAATAAATATTTGTGGTCGACTCGATCAAAAGCCTTTTCTTGGTCTAAAGAAAGAACGCCAACATCGAGGTTGAAAGCTTTCGAGGCAGATATGACGTCCCTCAGCACAAATATGTTGTCATGAATTTGTCTGTCCGGTACGCAGTAGGACTGGTAGGGGTTGATGATGCTGCCCATCACATTTCTCAGCCTCGTCGCTAATCCTTTTGAAATGATTTTATAATCCGTGCACAGTAAGCTCACGGGCCGCCAGTTCTTTAGAAGGCAGAGGTTGCCTTTCTTAGGGAGCAACGTGACGACAGCTCTCCGACAACTGACCGGAAGCTCCCCTGCTTGTAAACTGTCCTGTACAACCTCAAAAAAATCCATGCCCAATAACGGCCAGAACTGTTTATAAAATTCAACTAGTAATCCGTCAATTCCCGGCGTCTTTCCAGTATTGAGACCATTGAGTGCAACTGTGAGTTCTTGAAAAGTGAGGTCGCTGTCCAGAAATTCGGCAGAATCGTCAGAAATGTGAGGCAGTCCTTTGAACAGAGTGGCTGAAGAAGAGAGACTGAGCGGCTCCTCTGAAAACAAAGTCTCGTAAAAAGACACAGCAAAGTCCCGGATGTCCTCAGGCTCTCTCAGCTCTTCTCCAGTATCTGTTTGGAGAACATGGATAACTTTACCTTGGGCCTCCTTTTTTTTTCAAAGCAAAGAAAAATTTTGTAGGTGCATCTAGATGATTAAGTTGTTGAAAACGAGAACGTATTAAAGCGCCGTGAGTTCGAAGCTCCAGTAAATCCCGTAGTGTTGTTTTCTTCGTGGTCAGGGTGTGCAGCAGATCCTCAGAGTAGCCATTTAGCAGAGTCTGATGGATCTCAGTGATCTCCTCCTCCAGTGTCTTCATTTTTAAAATGCAGGCCTTGGTGACGTGTTCAGTGTATTGCTGACAAAATTGTCGAATCTGCACCTTGGACATGTCCCACCATGTCTCAGGGATCCAAAACGCAGCTTTGTGGATCTCCACTGCTCCCAAAAGAAATGAAAACATTTCACAAAATGACTGTCCTGAAGTAGAGTTGTGTTGAAGTGCCAGTATGATTTATATTTTTGTGGAGATGGGAGGAGAAAAGTAACAGAAACCAGAGAGTGATCGGAAAAAGCAACAGGAGTGATATGAGTGGTAGTTAATAAATTGAGGTGCCGTTTAGGACTGTAAAAGCGATCTAAACGGGCCATTGAGAGGTGCCCTTTGCTCCCTTTGAGCCACGTGAACTGTTTGTCAGCTGGAAAGTGAGAGCGCCACACATCTACCAAGTCGTAGGCCTCGACGATTTCCTTAAGTATACGGACTGACCCCAAGTGCGGCTCGGCCCCATTTCTATCCATAAACCAGTCCTCTGTACAATTAAAATCCCCCCCCAGCACAACGATCTCATTATTAGTAAATTCATCCAAAATCCCCTGTAATAATTCAAAAAAAACCACCCTGGCAGTGCCATTATTTGGGGCATAAACATTAATAAAAACCAACGAGTGGGGGCCATCCTCTGCCTGTACAACTAAAAGTCTGCCAGCCATAACCTCAGTCACCTTTGTGATTTTTAACACGGAGGTTTTACTAATCAGCACTGCCACCCCCGCACTCACACTGGTGCCATGACTGAAAAAACCCGTCCCTCCCCAGTCCTGCACCCAGGCGGCCTGACTCTCCGGATCTGAGTGGGTCTCTTGTAGGAACCCCACATCTAAGTGTTTTTGTCTTAAAAAATCACAGACCAAGTTCCTCTTCAAATCGCCTCGACAGCCATTCACATTTAGGGTCCCCACATGTAACTCAGCCATATTTATACCACAAAAGAAACAAACAACACACCCGAAAACCAAGAGATTCACTTTCTTGATTTGACCATCCATCAGGACTTATTCTGAAGAATCTTGCGCACTCTGCTCATTACGTTTTTCAACCTTGTGGTCTCTTTTTGGTCCAGCCCTAAGTTAGCTGCATTGTGCTTTATGTTTTTTGCTGAGCTCAAAAAGAGATCGAGGTCCGGAAAATAGTCTTGTACTTGAACACCCCTCTTTCCTTCTAAATATATCAAGAACTTCCTGATGCTCTTCGTACTGTATCCCCCTTTAGGCTCCATACCAAACACTGAGAAGGTGTTACCAGAAATGTCAGAATCAGTCTCTCTTTCACCTTCCATACCTTCGCCACTATCTACAATATCCTTCTTATTAACAGGCACAATTTGTTGTTTGGACAGATTTTCAGACATTAAAATCTTCTTTGCACCCGTGCTGGACTCCACTGCTTCTTTTCTTTTTCTAGTGGTTATTTGTGATGTCTCCTTACACCCACTCGACTCCACACTCACATCCATCATGGCTGCCTCACTCACTCCTGCTCTCTTTGTAACTTTTATTTCCTTGCTGCTGCTGCTTGCTATTTGTTTGGTGCCCAGGCCCAACTCAAGATTTTCCCCATTAACATCAACAATGGCCATGTCTGAGTTTGTCTCATTATTAGTGGGCAGAGCTGCACCACTTGGAGATGGATCATCTCCTGTTACATCATTACAGCTGCCTTCATTTTGGAACAGGGGGACATTCTTATCACCGCAGACCTCTGCAGCCTGACCAGTGGAGGCCTCCTCAGTCTCAGCTGTGCGCCCTTCTTTAAGGAAGGAGGCTCCTTCACCTGGGACACTGGGCTCATCAACAGGTGTATCACCAGCCTTGGCCAGCACACCTTCATTATTATTTTCATGCTCTTGTTTAGAGTCTAGTGCAGCATTATCTTTGTCAGCAGGCTCCATTTGCTCTTCAGTTTCCTTTTCATTTAATTCACTCTCACTATCAGTCAGCTCATCTTCTTCAAGCTCCTCTTCCTCTTCAGTCTCTGATTCACTCTCTCTACTTTCTTCATCACTCAAATAAACATTCTCTCTTTTACAATCAATCGCTTTATGGCCTGCTCTACCACAATTGAAACATTTCATCGATTCAGAACTCACAAACACCACGTAATCCACACCCTCCACTCGGAACTTTAAGGCCGCGTTAAGTTCATCATTCGCGTTATTTAAAATCATATAAAGCTGTCGCCGAAAAGACACAACATGCTTTAAATCAGAGGATCTGCAGCCCAGTGGAATCATGCTAATTGGAGACATCACTTCACCATACCTGCGCAGTTCACGCTGCAAGATTTCATTACTCAAGAATGGAGGCACATTAGAAATAATAACCTTACGGGCAGGAGTCAACAGCGGCAACACCGAGATCAGCGCGCCATTAAATACAACACCCTGCTCGACCAGTCGGGGCACCAGCGCTTCATCGCCCAGGAAAATCACCACCGCTTTATTCATACGTGACGCCGACCGGACATTCTTACACCCAACCACCCTACCGACCTCCATAACGCAGGCCTCCACCGAGACCGCCGGATCAACAAGCAACCTTACAGCGTGCCTTCTGGAAAGGTTAGAAAAACTGTGTGGAGATAAGCCATCCCGTATAGCTTTAGACGCCGCCATAGCAGCAAAGCCGCTATCGCGTCCTCTTTTAAAACAGAAAAATAATTCGTAAAACTAAAACAAACAAACAAAAAAAGGAAAAGAAAAAGAGAGATACTCACAACACGCAGCAGCCGTCGACGGCCGAAACCACAGACACGCTCACCCCAGACCACACCAATCGAGAGCCAAACGGACAGAAAGATAGATAGATAGATAGATAGATAGATAGATAGATAGATAGATAGATAGATAGATAGATAGATAGATAGATAGATAGTGTAGTTGGCAGGATAAGATAGATAGATAGATAGATAGATAGATAGATAGATAGATAGATAGATAGATAGATAGATAGATAGATAGATAGATAGACGTGAAAAGTGCTATATGATAGATAGATAGATAGATAGATAGATAGATAGATAGATAGATAGATAGATAGATAGTGTAGTTGGCAGGATAAGATAGATTGATAGATAGATAGATGTGAAAGGAACTATATGATAGATAGATAGATAGATAGATAGACGTGAAAAGTGCTATATGATAGATAGATAGATAGACGTGAAAAGTGCTATATGATAGATAGATAGATAGACGTGAAAAGTGCTATATGATAGATAGATAGATGTGAAAGGAACTATATGATAGATAGATAGATAGATAGATAGATAGATAGATAGATAGATAGATAGATAGATAGATAGATAGATAGATAGATAGATAGATAGATAGATAGAAAGATAGCTAGATAGATAGAAAGATAGATATGAAAGGTGCTATATGAAAGATAGATAGATAGATAGATAGATAGATAGATAGATAGATAGATAGATAGATAGATAGATAGATAGATAGATAGATAGATAGATAGATAGATTGATGCTTTATTAATCCATCCATCCATCCATTTTCCAACCCGCTGAATCCGAACACAGGGTCACGGGGGTCTGCTGGAGCCAATCCCAGCCAACACAGGGCACAAGGCAGGAACCAATCCCGGGCAGGGTGCCAACCCACCGCAGTGCTTTATTAATCGTAAGGGGAAATTCCCATACTCCAGCAGCAGCATACTGATATAAAAAACAATATTAAATTAAAGAGTGATAAAAATGCAGGTAAAAACAGACAATAACTTTGTATAATATTAACGTTTACCCCCCTGGGTGGAATTGAAGAGTCGCATAGTGTGGTGGAGGAACGATCTCCTCAGTCTGTCAGTGGAGCAGGACGGTGACAGCAGTCTGTCGCTGAAGCTGCTCCTCTGTCTGGAGATGATCCTGTTCAGTGGATGCAGTGGATTCTCCATAATTGATAGGAGCCTGCCGAGCGCCTGTCGCTCTGCCACAGATGTCAAGCCATGCCAACAATAGAGCCTGCCTTCCTCACCAATCAGACGCCAGACACCAGATAAAAGTCCAAATGTTTATTTTATTATGATAATAACTGTGCACAAGCACCTCCACCTCCACTATACTCAATAATAAATCACTAATAATCACAAATACACAATAATCATAATCCTCCACACCTCCCAGCAGCTCAGTCACCCTTCCTCTCAAACTCGGCTCAGTCTGCTGGGGTTTCCCATCGTCCTTTTAAAGTCCTTGACCCGGAAGTGCTTCTGATTCCTCAGTCCATGTGATTCTTAACACTTCCGGGTCAGGTGAAAACTCTTTTTCTTCATCCTGGAAGTACGTCATTTCTTCTGTCCCTGTGACTAGGACGTACTTCCAGGTTATAGTGCAAATAAAAATCCTTGTGCCTCCCTGCAGCATCCTCTGGTGGCCCCCATGGTATCCAGCAGGGCTGTGAAGGAAAACTCCAATGTCCATGATGCCCTGCTGAAATTCGGGGCACCTCCATGTTGCTGGGAGGGCTCCAATCTGGCGGCATGGGGGTATTGGCCGGGATGAACGGCAGGCCATATCCCAGTGTGTAAAAGTGTAAAAATCGATCAAGAAATAACAGAGTTATAGTGGAAAATAATCAAGGTTGCGCCATTGCTGCAGCTTGCACTTCATCAGACAACAGCTTTGAACAGCAACTTGAAATTGCAATGCATCAGTCTGTTGCATCCACATTATCTGTGCCAAGAAACTTGCCATCACAGAATGATGACAAGAAACTGGATGCATCAGTAAAAGCTGAAATGGCGGTGTTTCAGAGCAACGGCAAGCGCAGGCGTTGTTTAGAACAAGTGTATCAGTATCTGATGACTGTGCTGCCTACTTCAGTGGAGGCAGAGTGTGATTTCTCAGCGGCTGGCGTACTCTGCACGAAGGTGCGTTCTCACCTGGATGACCGCACGCTGGACACGTTGTGCTTTCTATGCTCTTATTACCGCAACTAACTAGATACATGTACTTATATGACAGCAAGAACTGCTTGTTGTTAAGGTTAGTCTTTTATTGGTGTCAACATATTGCAGTAGTTTTATTAAAAATAAGTGTCGCTTGCTCTAACAACGTTCACATGTGAGATGCCCGTGCACTGTGTCATTCCCGGGAGCCCGGGATTCCCGGGAATGACATGCGGGATTCCCGAATTCCCGGGAATGGATTCCCTACTTGTGCATACTTTACGTAAATCTGGAAGAATCCACCAGGTGGCAGTGTGAGGTATCATCACAGTGAGAACAGGTTTGGCTTTGCTGTGCTGTGAATTGCCTGGAACTGCCATTAAATTCTGATGACACCTTACCGCAATATCCCTGAAAAAGGATGTTTAATGATTACATCCATCAATCCAGGGATGTGTCCATTCCAGCTAGCTTTGGGCACGAGGCAGAAACAAAATCCCCGGACAGGGGCATCAGCTCATCGCAAGGTGAATTCAAGCAGACACACACACACACTGGCATCATCTTAGTGTCACCAAATCTGCATATCTTTGGAAGGAAAATGGAGCCCACTGTGGAAACCCAGCAGATAAACATGCAAAGCGTAGCTGCGTCTTTTCCAGGTTCCCAAAAGTCCAAGCAGCTACAGAGTTAGCAAAGCAGGATCCAGCATGTGTCAAACAAGTAACAGAAGAATTTTCTCAGTCCAATAAAGTTAATTTTAAAATGGTTTACTGAAAATTTAAAAAAAGAACCAGATCACAAAAATTAAAAAAAAAAAAAAAGTTATTCTACACACAGAATAAAAAGCAAAAAAGGAAAAAAGGTTCCTTCTCTGTTTCATTACAATCTTAGCTTTCTCCTGTTCAACTTCAGTTACTTTCTATACTTAAAAGTTGTTACTTTAATATGGCAAACTTACATGGGCTTCACTTTAGTATGCTCAGTACGTTCAATACCTTCAGTACGGTTTGAAACCGTCTGCCCTCCTGCAAGGCAGGTCATGAACAGGACTAGAATATAGTCAGAATGGTAAGGAATAATTTAAATATTCCATTTACAGTTAAGCTTCAGGGGGCTGTAATACATTGATTAAGCACTAATATATAGGCAGACATTTTAACAAAACTAAGGAAATACTTCTATCAACTTAGCATAACTAACTAACTAACTAACTAACTAACTAACTAACTAACTAACTAACTAACTAACTAACTAACTAACTAACTAACTAACTAACTAACTAGCAAATGGCTCTTACATCCAGTTTCTCAAGTTTGAACAGAGTAACTTACCATTCAAAGAATGGGCACTGAGAGTTTTCTGTTGTAGATTTGTATTTGAAAGTAATTAATCTTTGCTTTTTGTCACATACGGTCATATGAAAAAGTTTGGGAACCCCTCTTAATTCTTTGGATTTTTGTTTCTCATTGGCTGAGCTTTCAAAGTAGCAACTTCCTTTTAATATCTGACGTGCCTTATGGACACAGTAGGATTTCAGCAGTGACATTAAGTTTATTGAATTAACAGAAAATATGCAATATGCATCATCACAAAATTAGACAGGTGCATAAATGTGGGCACCCCAACAGAGATATGACATCAATACTTAGCTGAGCCTCCTTTTGTCCTCTAGACGCTGTCCTCCTATAGCCTCTGATGAGTGTCTGATTCTGGATGGAGGTCTTGTTCACCATTCTTCATACCAAATCTCTCCAGTTCAGTTCAATTTGATAGACAGCCTGCTTCAAAGCATCCCATAGATTTTTGATGATATTCAAGTCAGAGGACTGTGACGGCCATTCCAGAACATTGTACTTCTCCCTCTGCATGAATGCCTTTGTAGATTTCCAACTGTGTTTTGGGTCGTTGTCTTGTTGGAATATCCAACCCCTGCGTAACTTCAACTTTGTGACTGATGCTTGAACATTATCCTGAAGAATTTGTTGATATTGGATTGAATTCATCTGACCCTCGACTTTAAAAAGGGCCCCAGTCCCTGAACTGGCCACATAGGAGCTGTGGTATTGTATGAGGATGTCGGGAGTAACAGAGAAGCACGTAAGAGTTGTACAGGATATGTACGAGGGAAGTGTGACAGTGGTGAGGTCTGCGGTAGGAGTGACGGAAGTGGGATTACATCAGGGATCGGCTCTGAGCCCTTTCTTATTTGTAATGGTGATGGACAGGTTGACAGATGAGATTAGACAGGAATCTCCATGGACTGTGATGTTTGCTGATGACACTGTGATCTGTAGGGAGAGTAGGGAGCAGGTTGAGGAGACCCTGGAGAGGTGGAGATATGAGAGGAGAGGAATGAAGGTCAGTAGGACCACCAAGACAGAATACATGTGTGTAAAAGAGAGGAAGGTCAGTGGAATGGTGAGGATGAGGGAGTAGAGTTGGCAAAGGTGGATGAGTTTAAATACTTGGGATCAACAGTACAGAATAATGGGAAGTGTGGAAGAGAAGTGAAGAAGAGAGTGCAAGCAGGGTGGAATGGGTGGAGAAGAGTGTCAAGAGTGATTTGTGACAGACGGGTATCAGCAAGAGTGAAAGGGAAGGTCTACAGGATGGTAGTGAGACCAGCTGTGTTATATGGGGTGGAGACAGTGGCACTAACCAGAAAGCAGGAGACAGAGCTGGAGGTGGCAGAGTTAAAGATAGATAGATAGATAGATAGATAGATAGATAGATAGATAGATAGATAGATAGATAGATAGATAGATAGATAGATAGATAGATAGATAGATAGATAGATAGATAGATAGATATTTTATTAATCCCAAGGGGAAATTCACAAAGATGCTAAGATTGGCATTTTGGTGTGACAAAATGGACAGGATTAGAAATGAGGACATTAGAGGGTCAGCTCAAGTTGGATGGTTGGGAGACAAAGTCAGAGAGGCGAGATTACGTTGGTTTGGGCATGTGCAGAGGAGAAATGCTGGGTATATTGGGAGAGGGGTGTGAAGGATAGAGCTACCAGGAAAAAGGAAAAGAGGAAGGCCTACGAGAAGGTTTATGGATGTGGTGAAAGAGGACATGCAGGTGATGGAGGTGACAGAGCAAGATGGAGAGGACAGGAAGATATGGAACAAGATGATCTGCTGTGGCAACCCCTAACTGGAGCAGCCAAAAGAAGAAGAAGAAGATATACTTCCTGGAGTCCTGAGAGTCTTTATGTTCTGAAGGTGGAGTGAATCATAATCAATAGAAATCTGGGATCAAGTAATTTTTCCCTATCAATTGCCTTAGAGATAACACTAGATGGGCAGGAGAAACTGCTAGAACCCTGTTCAAATAGACTGTACTATCAATTATTTAATTAATTAATTCATTCATTTTAGAAGAAAAAAAAAACAACTGTAAGTTGTAAAAAATAGAAAAAAAAGTAACAAGAGTTGAAAATAAGTCCAACAATCCCAAAGGATAATAAAAGGTTTTTCTGGGCCAGACCCCACTTGACATAATAATAAATAATAAATACTAATACATTTTATTTATGTAGCACCTTTCCCATGCTTGGAGATGTTGATGTAGTAGGGATGGTTTGGAGAGTCTGGTCATTGGAAGAAGGTGGCAGTGAGAGGACAAAAAAATAAAAAATTGGTGCAGGACGTTAGCTTTGTCCACATTCCCCTCTAGCACTTTTCATGTTTTCTGATGGTTTGATTTAAGCAGGAGCGGCAGCCTTCTGCCAGGAGCAGCCGATGAGAGCATCTATTGGTATTTTCAGAAATATGTGACAGGCAGCCTGAGGACATGCAGACATAGTCAATGAGTGAAGGTCAATAATCCAATTGGGTGAACAAGAACAAAAGGAGCGAGAAAAGAGGAATTGTGGTAACAAACAAACAGGCAGGAGGAGGAGGAGGTGAAAATCACTGTAGGAAAGAATCAAATCAGAGGTCAAAACACAGGTGTCTCTGAGGTTAGAGGAAAACAAAGGATTAGAAGTCAATGATTGAATAAATCCTGAGTGGAAAGAGCCTGCTAAGAAATGAGTCTGATCAGGAGGAGGAGGAGGAGGTGGGCTTCGGGGGACAACACAGCAGTCGCTTGGGCTGTGCAAAGGAGGTGCGGAAGGGCAGGTGGATGGGGGGCAATGGTGGGCTTTGGTGTATTGGGTAGGGCGCTTATCAAGCTTATGTTACTTACCACCGTCTGAGTTCTAAAACAGAGAAACGGCAGATGAGATGACAAGCAGCAGGTCCAGGAGAAGACAGGAACACATATTGCATAGAAACTGTCATAGATGCAGTTGGAGAAACTTTTTCATCCATCCATCCATCCATTGTCTCCCGCTTATCCGAGGTCGGGTCGCGGGGGCAGCAGCTTGAGCAGAGATGCCCAGATTTCCCTCTCCCCGGCCACTTCTTCTAGCTCTTCCGGGAGAATCCCAAGGCGTTCCCAGGCCAGTCGAGAGACATAGTCCCTCCAGCGTGTCCTGGGTCTTCCCCGGGGCCTCCTCCCGGTTGGACGTGCCCGGAACACCTCACCAGGGAGGCGTCCAGGAGGCATCCTGATCAGATGCCCGAGCCACCTCATCTGACTCCTCTCGATGCGGAGGAGCAGCGGCTCTACTCTGAGCCCCTCCCGGATGACTGAGCTTCTCACCCTATCTTTAAGGGAAAGCCCAGACACCCTGCGGAGGAAATTCATTTCAGCCGCTTGTATTCGCGATCTCGTTCTTTCGGTCACTACCCATAGCTCATGACCATAGGTGAGGGTAGGAACATAGATCGACTGGTAAATTGAGAGCTTCGCCTTGCGGCTCAGCTCCTTTTTCTCCACGACAGACCAACGCAGCGCCCGGGTGATTTTTTCAATCACCTTTTATTTTTTGGTGTTAAATACGCTAATATTACTCTTAGTAAGAGGTTATGCTGCATTCAACTTATCATTGCAAGGAAGCCATAAGACCACAAAGGCACTATAGGCCAGCTTTTGTCTGTTTGCTGTAAAGTATGCCGACACTTCTGTAGGAAGAAGCCTCTGACTTTGAGTATCAACAAGAGTATACTCCATTATTATATTTAGAAGGATTGCTTCTGAATGTGTTAAAGTCACTCCAATTTTTATTTTGAATTTTAGTTTGGTGTCTCCTGACTCACCAGTATGAGAAAACCCTCCTGCATATGATGCCCCATTCAAATCATCTCAGTGTCAGGTTATGGAAAACTTTGAACTTTTTGGGATTCTCCAATATGTATGTCCCCGTAGACGTAAAAAAACCCCTCATTTGTAGGCCGTTTTTGAACCAGACTAGCTGTGTTATCTAGTTGAAAGTTAAGGAATCAACTTAGAACCGGAAGTGAAGTCATCAATACGGTGCTGGAAGTGATGTCTTCAGAAAAAGGAACCGGAAGTGATGTCACCACAGGGGAGCCGGAAGTGGTGCTGTTACGTGGGACTGAGGTGAGAATGTTTTATCAATCTCCTGTTGGCCTTTTGGGAGAAGAGAAAAGGTGTTAGTACTCAACAGCAACAACATTTAATTCTATCGCACATTTTCATACAAACAGTGTAGCTCAAAGTGCTTTACATGATGAAGAAAGAGAAAAAAGACAAAATGAATAAAAATTAGAATAAGGGAACACTAATTAACATAGAAAAAAAAGTAAAGTCCGATGGCCAGGGAGGACAGAAAAAACAAACAAAAAAAAAATAAAATCTGCAGGGGGCCACAAGACCACGAGACCACCCAGCCCCCTCTAGGCATTCTACCTAACATCAATGACCTCATTTAGTCCTCATGGTATTCAGGGTTCTCATGGAAGAATTTGATGATGACGGTCATGTGGACTTCTGGACTTTAATCCATCAATGTAGGGACATCACGGTGCTTTGATCAGGTGGTGGTGGCGCAAGTTGCCACCCCAGAAACCCGGAAAAAGAACAGAAAAGAAAGTAGGGGTTAGTACGAATTATGGAGCCACCATGAATAATAATGATAATTAATTGAATATACAGAGCATCAGGATTTAACTAAGATGAAGCTACGAGAAAGCCATTTTAAAGTAACGAGTGTTTAGCAGTTTTTTAAAGTGCTCCACTGTATCAGCCTGGTGAACTCCTATCGGTCAGCTTTTCCAGATTTGAGGTGCATAACAGCAGAAGGACGCCTCACCACTTCTTTTAAGTTTAGCTCTTGGAATTCTAAGCAGACCCTTATTTGAGGTATCTAAGGTTACAGTTTGGACTGTAAAGTGTAAGACATTCCGAAATATAAGATGGAGCAGAGATTATTTAAGGCTTTGTAAACTATAAGCAGGATCTTAAAGTCAATTCTGAATGACACAGGTAACCAATGCAGTGACGTCAAAACTGGAGAGATGTGCTCGGATTTTCTTTTCCTAGTTAAGATTCTAGCAGTTGCATTCTGCACTCGTTGCAATTGATTGATGTCTTTTTTTGGGTGGTCCTGAGAGGAGTGCGTTACAGTAATCTAGTCGACTGAAAACAAAAGCGTGAACTAATTTCTCAGCATCTTTCAATGATATAAGAGGTCTAACTTTTGTTATATTTCTTAAGTGGAAAAATGCTGTCCTAGTAATCTGATTAATATGTGATTTAAAATTCAGTTCAGAGTCAGTAGTTACCCCTAAATTCCTTACCTCCGTTTTGACTTTTAATCCTAATGCATCAAGTTTATTTTTAATAAGTCTATTGCCAATCACTAAAATTTGTTTTCTCTTTATTTAGTTTGAGAAAATTACTGCTTATCCATTCAGAAACACAAGTGAGATATTGTGTCAGTGAATCAAGAGAGTCGGGGTCATCAGGCGCTATTGATAAATACAGTTGTGTGTCGTCAGCATAGCTGTGGTAACTCATGTTATGCCCCGAGATAATCTGACCTAACGGAAGCATGTAAATCGAAAAGTGCAGCGGACCCAGGATAGAGCCTTGTGGACCACCATATAGAATATCTGGGGTCTTTGAAGTATAATTACCACAACTAACAAAGAATTTTCTACCTGCCAGGTAGGACTCAAACCAATTTAAGACCCTGACAGAGAGGCCCACCCATTGACTAAGATGATTTCTAAGAATGTTGTGATCAATGGTGTCAAATGTGGCACTCAGATCTAAGAGGATGAGAACAGATACACAGCCTCTGTCTGCATTGACACACAAGGCATTGACTACTTTAGCGAGTGCAGTTTCTGTGCTGTGATTTGTTCTGAAACCCGAATGAAACTTATCAAGAGTAGCAGGTTTATTGAGGTGGTCATTTAGCTGCATAATGAATGCCTTCTCTAGGATTTTACTTAAGAAAGGCAGGTTAGAATAGGTCTAAAATTTTCAAAAGCAGAAGAGTCAAGATTATTTATTTTGAGCAGGGGTTTAACTACAGCAATCTTAAGACAGTCTGGGAAGACCCCTGTATCTAATGACGAGTTTACTATGTCAAGAATATTATCAATTAGCACGCCCGATACTTCTTTGAAAAAACTTGTTGGTATTGGGTCAAGGACGCAGGTGGAGGGTCTCAGTTGCAGAAATTATTTTATATAAATCAGGTAAATCTATCCTGGTGAAAGAATTTAATTTGCTTATAATGGAGTACCGGGGATTAAGTGGTTCAGTATTGGAGAGATGTACTATATTATTTCTAATATCATTAATTTTTTGATTAAAAAATACAACTAAAGCCTCACAAGTCTCACTGGAAGTATTTTGGAGAAATTCCATTGAGTGACCTCTGGGTTTAGCAGACGATCAATCGTAGAGAATAAGACTCTGGGATTACTAGTATTGTTATTTATAATTCTAGAGAAATAACAGCGCCTCTCAAGACAGACGGGTGTAATTGTATTCTGTTATTTTAACCTTCAATATTTCAAAATGGACCGTTAGTTTAGTTTTTCTCCATTTCCGCTCAACTGTCCGGCACGTTCTCTTTAAATCTGACACTCTTTGGGTCTTCCACAGTATAACAGTGCTAGAAGATTTTTTAACTGTGTTTTCAGGTGCGACTATGTCAGCAGCAGCTCTCACCTTAATATTCAAATTTTCCACCTTACTATTTACATTATTCTCACTATTGTAGTAAGCATTACACATGGACTGGTTGCTTAAAATGTTTGTAAATTTTGAAGCTGCTGATGAATCAAAGAAGTGCTTTTTAACAATATGCTTCTTGTGAATATTTTCTATCATTATTTCTATATTAAATAGTAACAGAAAATGGTCTGATAGACCAATATCAATGATCTGCTTCACATCAACTTTTAGTCCTTTGGTAATTACTAAGTCTAACGTACTTTGTTCCAATCCCCTATCTCTTGTTCTTTTACGCTCACTTGGACCCTTTTGCTACCACCTGACTGTATGCATGACAGGGGTGACCAAGGTGGGAATCCAACTCTTTGTCTTTGTCGGTCTCCTCTTTTACAAATGTACCAATGTACAAAGGAAAGATCCTTGACACACACACACACATATTTATATATATATTGTGATGGACAGCCGGCATTTTAGTCTGGCCGGGACATCCCTGAACAGAAAGAAGGAGGAAGAGCAGGCTTTTTAGGACACTGCCTCCCCCGGGACACTAGATGGCAGCTCTCCTGGATGGAAATGGTTCCCCGGATTCCCACAGGGCTTCATGGGACATGGAGTCCGTTTCCTCAGCCCTGTTGGGTGCCGTGGGTGCCGCCAGGGGGAGCTCACATGGAACCAGGGGACTCCTACTGTTATTACGACCAGGAAGTACTTCGGATGCACGAGGACAGAAGCCCGCAGTACTTCCGGGCTTCTTAAGGAAGGATGATGTGGCGTTTGACCCGGAGAAGGAACACTTCCGGGTCATGGACTATTTAAAGGACTTTGGGAAACCCAGCAAGAAGAGCTGGAGTGGAGAGGTTGGGTGACTAAGCTGCTGGGAGTGGAGGATTATTATTGTATTGATTATTGTTTAGTATTGTGATTATTACTGTGGAGTGTGCGGTGCTTTGTGCACTTATTAGAAGAAAAATGGAAATGGTTTCACTTTTTTCCAACCCAAACAACAGTCGGGCATCCTTGCTAGTTAAGAATATTTAAGACTGTTAGAGATTATAACGAATTAATGAAAGATTGCTTGGCTGTGTGATTGAGCTGCGCAAATGATCGGCACACTGGCAAGTTCGCTCTTGCACCCAGTGCTGCTGACGTAATAATAACACAGTTATTGTTACTTCAATAAAATAACGATTGTTTTGGGTTACTTGCTCTACTTAAGTCACGTTACTTTTAATGCATTACCCCCAACCCTATTCCTGAGATTGTGCTGAACTTAGCACCGAATGTTCAGATCATCAAAATAAATTTAGCGATTTCTGAACTATTGAGACAGATTCTTTCAACCAGGAAAATGACTCACAAGCATTTGCCTCAAGACATTTACCTTATGGACGCTTCTACGTGGGGCTGCTGAACACATATGTGAAGGTAATATATGAGCGGAGTGCAACGGACATGCACAGACTACAAAGTCCCTAACTGTAACCTGGCTAAGGGTTTACATGACCACATGACTCGATCACTCACAGAGAAATCTACCTCTGTTAACCAAGTTTCGCAGATACCAATAACTCAATTTCTTTAACTGGAATAAGAGTTTACATGGCATTTCAGAAATCACATTTCTGTGAATAATTTTTATTTTTTTTTTATAATTTTATTTATAATTTTATTGTAATAATTTATACAAATCAATCAATTTTTTACAAATAATAGAATTGAAAAAGAAAAAAACAAAGAAACCAAGTCGACCCCCACCCCAGAGAGAGACAGCATGGCCAACAGAGTAAAACTTAAGGCTTGTAGACATACCTAAAGTGATGAGTTTAATAGGCCAGTAGAGATGAATGGAGAGGAAAAAGAGATGCGGAGATAATTGCTTCCTCGGTGCTTTAAGAGCTTATTCTAAAATTTTATTGATTATATCCTGCCAGATTTAAAAATAATTCTGTAGCAGAACCATTAACTGTATATTTGATTTTTTCCAATTTGAAATAGTATAAAACATCGGTTACCCACTGACTTAAAAGAGGAGCGTTAGGATTCTTCCAGTTCAGCAAAATAAGTCTGCGTGCCAAAAGTGTAGTGAATGCAATCACAATTTGTTTGTCCTTCTCCACTTTAAAACCATCTGGAAGAACACCAAACACAGCTGTTAATGGGTTAGGAGGGATTGTGACCCCAAGGCTGTCTGAAAGGAACTTAAAAATTTTGGTCCAAAATGATGTTAATATGCAGGTCCAGAACATGTAACCCAATGAGGCTGGGACTTGATTGCAGCGTTCTCAGGTTGGAAACATTTTGGACAGTTTTAGGCGAGACAGATGTGCTCGATATAGAATTTTGAGTTGTATAATTGTATGCTTTGCGCGTATGGAGCTCAAGTGAAGTCTCTGCATTGCTGTTTTGCACTCCTTTTCTGATATATTGATTAAGAGATCTTTTTCCCACTGTCCTCTTGGATCTTTGAAAGGGATGGACTGTAAAATAATTTTATATATTGCAGAGATGGTGTCTAAGTCCCTGAAATTGAGCAGTATTTTTTCCAGCGTGGACGAGGGTGCACGCAGGTTCTGTTTTAACAAAGTTCCTAATTTGAAGATAGTGAAAGAAGTGTGTAGCTGGAAAGTTAAATTTGGAATGTAATTGTTCGTAGGATGCAAATATGTTGCCTAGATAAAGATCTCTGAGCAATTAATCCCAAATCTTTTCCAGATATTAAAAACTGCATATGTTTGCGAGGGTTGAAAGAGGTGGTTCTCTTGCAGAGGTGCCACAGATAAAAGCTTCTCCATCTTAAAATGCTTTCTACATTGGTTCCATATTCTGAGTGAGTGAAGCACAATTGGGTTATTAGTATATTGCCGATACCTTGCATTTGTTGGGGTACAAAGCATGGAATATAAAGAAGTGCTGCAGGATTTTATTTCTATTGCGGACCAGGCCTGTGTATGTTCATCTATTTGTGTCCAGGTTTTTATAGCTTGTATGTTTGCTGCCCAGTAATATAATTGAAAATTAGGTAGAGCCATGCCGCCTTCTGCCTTAGGTCTTTGTAGGGTCGCTCTTTTGATACGTAAATGTTTTGAGTTCCAAATAAATGAGGTTATTGTTGAATCTAATTGCTTAAAGAATGATTTATTGATGTATATTGGAATGTCTTGAAATAAAAAAAAGAAGCTTAGGAAGAATATTCATCTTAACAACGTTAATTCTTCCACATTTCTGTGAATAATTATTAGAACACATGTAAACGCACTCAAATTATCCATGCTGAGAGCCTGAGGGCGGTCCCAACAGCAGTGACATCAGAGTGGCCCCGCCTCTTAGGGTTTCACTCAGAGAACACACAGAATGGCCACACATTTAAAGACACAGTACATAAATGTTAACGCATAAACAAACATAACAGAAATTACAGACAAATAAAAAAAATAACAATCCAAAGTGAACAGACATTTAAATAAAACAATGAATAAATAAAAAACGCTTGGTACAATAAAACAATTGTGTTGTGATGTGGTGATATCATCACACGTCTGTTGTAAAACACAGCCGCAGCAGGAAGTTCAGGTATTTTGTAAGGCCAAAGAGTATCTGAACTTTGTGAAGATCATTTTTATTTCTTCCACTGACAGAAACCTAAAAATTTCTCAGCTCCTTTTGTTTTGTTTTGTAAAAGTTTTTTTTTTTGTTTTAGTTTTGAGGGCAAAATTAGTTTTTTATTCGGTTCCTGTTTTGAACCATTTTATTTGTAACTGTGGTTATCTGGGCCGCTCACTCTTTTCTGTGCTATAAGCACGTCAGTTTAGGGGGCCTAATCACAGCACCTGGGGCTTGTAGTTTAATTAAGGGCCTCACCCCACTACCATCAAAAACAATTACACATTTAATTACATTATTGAGAGAAACCAGAGTGGAAAATAATTAAACTAACCCTGGGGATTAAGACTAGATAACTCATTAACAGAAAACAATTAAAACAAACTACAAAAGGAAGGAAAATTACAGTGGTGTGAAAAACTATTTGCCCCCTTCCTGATTTCTTATTCTTTTGCATGTTTGTCACACAAAATGTTTCTGATCATCAAACACATTTAACCATTAGTCAAATATAACACAAGTAAACACAAAATGCAGTTTGTAAATGGTGGTTTTTATTATTTAGGGAGAAAAAAAAATCCAAACCTACATGGCCCTGTGTGAAAAAGTAATTGCCCCTGAACCTAATAACTGGTTGGGCCACCCTTAGCAGCAATAACTGCAATCAAGCGTTTGCGATAACTTGCAATGAGTCCTTTACAGCGCTCTGGAGGAATTTTGGCCCACTCATCTTTGCAAAATTGTTGTAATTCAGCTTTATTTGAGGGTTTTCTAGCATGAACCGCCTTTTTAAGGTCATGCCATAGCATCTCAATTGGATTCAGGTCAGGACTTTGACTAGGCCACTCCAAAGTCTTCATTTTGTTTTTCTTCAGCCATTCAGAGGTGGATTTGCTGATGTGTTTTGGGTCATTGTCCTGTTGCAGCACCCAAGATCGCTTCAGCTTGAGTTGACGAACAGATGGCCGGACATTCTCCTTCAGGATTTTTTGGTAGACAGTAGAATTCATGGTTCCATCTATCACAGCAAGCCTTCCAGGTCATGAAGCAGCAAAACAACCCCAGACCATCACACTACCACCACCATATTTTACTGTTGGAATGATGTTCTTTTAATGAAATGCTGTGTTCCTTTTACGCCAGATGTAACGGGACATTTGCCTTCCAAAAAGTTCAACTTTTGTCTCATCAGTCCACAAGGTATTTTCCCAAAAGTCTTGGCAATCATTGAGATGTTTCTTAGCAAAATTGAGACGAGCCCTAATGTTCTTTTTGCTTAACAGTGGTTTGCGTCTTGGAAATCTGCCATGCAGGCCGTTTTTGCCCAGTCTCTTTCTTATGGTGGAGTCGTGAACACTGACCTTAATTGAGGCAAGTGAGGCCTGCAGTTCTTTAGACGTTGTCCTGGGGTCTTTTGTGACCTCTCGGATGAGTCGTCTCTGCGCTCTTGGGGTAATTTTGGTTGGCCGGCCACTCCTGGGAAGGTTCACCACTGTTCCATGTTTTTGCCATTTGTGGATAATGGCTCTCACTGTGGTTCGCTGGAGTCCCAAAGCTTTAGAAATGGCTTTATAACCTTTACCAGACTGATAGATATCAATTACTGCTCTTCTCATTTGTTCCTGAATTTCTTTGGATCTTGGCATAATGTCTAGCTTTTGAGGTGCTTTTGGTCTACTTCTCTGTGTCAGGCAGCTCCTATTTAAGTGATTTCTTGATTGAAACAGGTGTGGCAGTAATCTGGCCTGGGGGTGGCTACGGAAATTGAACTCAGGTGTGATACACCACAGTTAGGTTATTTTTTAACAAGGGGGCAATTACATTTTCACACAGGGCCATGTAGGTTTGGATTTTTTTTCTCCCTAAATAATAAAAACCATCATTTAAAAACTGCATTTTGTGTTTACTTGTGTTATATTTGACTAATGGTTAAATGTGTTTGATGATCAGAAACATTTTGTGTGACAAACATGCAAAAGAATAAGGAAGGAAGGGGGCAAATAATTTTTCACACCACTGTAAGTGACAGCAAGAACAGAGAATCAAAAAATGAAATACAAGAAACAAAATCCAGAGGCGAGACCGATACAAAAATATGATGTAAACTAACAAAGGCCATGAATCCAGCAGGAGGGGTACACTCCCTGTAAATGTGTCCGTTAGAGATTGCAGCTTCAACTAAACCAACATATATATATATATATATATATATATATATATATATATATATATATATATATATATATATATATATATATATATAATCTTCATTTGGATCTTGATCTTTGTTTGTCCGCGAATTCACTGCCTTGTGTGGTGTTCCTGCTGTGTTCAGTAGAGGGCAGTAGTGATGGAGGAGGAGAGAAAGTGAAGGGGAGGATCGTTGGATGAGGTTGGAGTGTGGTGATTAAAGAGGATTGAACTAAAGGAGACTACGTGCTGTTTGTGCTGGCTGAATACACAACACCTTGGTTGTTACATTTGTTACAAACACTGTCGATAGCACTCTTTGTGTTTAGATCTGGCGTCGACACCTGCTTCCTTGTCGAGACTGTGGTTTTTTGTGTTTCTGTCAACTGTCATTGGCAGCCCTTCGTCCAAATCGAATGTTCACCCACTTCTTGGAGTCGGCAGTCAGAGTATATAAGTCGGACACACTTCTGTGATTTTTCATCAGTCTGCGTTTGGAGTTCAAGAAAGAAGCATTGCTTCTTCCTTACTCTTTGGATTGCCACAAAGCAACCTGCGAAATTGGAGAAAGGTTGAGAAGATATCGTGAGAGGACACGACAGCGTCATGAAAACGAGACGGACTGTAAACGGAGAGAAGCAGAAATGCTCCTCCACCACCACATAATTACTATTCAGACAGTGATTTTGAGTAGGCCGTTCCTATTGAATCAATGTCCAAGGGTTTTGCTTTGTAATTTTCTTTCCCTTATAAAAATCATAATGCTGTGCGACGAAGGGCCCAGTTCACAACTCGCAGCTGCGTTTAAACAGGGAGCCCTTCACAGACAACTTTAACACGCGCAACGTAGTTGGACGCACATGGCTAGTATATATCTATAATAATAAAAGGCAAAGCCCTCACTGACTGACTGACTCACTCACTCACTGACTGACTCACTCATCACTAATTCTCCAACTTCCCGTGTAGGTGGAACGCTGAAATTTGGCAGGCTCATTCCTTACAGCTTACTTACAAAAGTTAGGCAGGTTTCATTTCGAAATTCAAAGCGTAATGGTCATAACTGGAACATATTTTTTGTCCATACACTGTAATGGAGGAGGCGGAGTCACGTATCGCGTCATCACGCCTCCTACGTAATCACGTGAACTAAAAACAAGGAAGACATTTACAGCACGAGTCACACGCGGGAACGAAGGTAAATGACGTTAATTTTTGACTGTCTTTTAATACTGTGTGAGCATACATATTAACACATGTGCAATTAAATGTGTGAATTTACGGGGTGATTTCTGAGGCTTAAAAGCTCACCTTTTATCAAACGCGGGAAGAAAGGTAACTGACGTTGTTCACTGTCTTTTAATACTGTGTAACCATACATATTAACACATGTCCAATTAAACGTGTGCATTTACGTGGTGATTTCTCAGGCTTAAAAGCTCGCCTTTTACTAAAAAGGTAAATGCAAAACTATTTTCAATCAGTTTATTGAAACGCTCCCGTTAAGGATTGCAATAACATATTCGCGAGATAAAAGAACGAAGTAGGGGGAAATGGAGGAACAGCCGCAAACAGCGAAGAGCAAAAAATTAATTCAACAATTGAGAACGGAGCGAGTTAAGCATACAAGCATGTTCATAAGGGAAACAAAGCACGGTGTAAAACGTAAGTTTCAATTAAGTTTATAGAAACGCTCCCGCTGCGGATTGCAATTACATATTCGCGACATAAAAGTTTAATGAGAAGACACGAGGTATAAACGAAGCACACGCCGTGGCGCAACGTTAGGGGCAACAGTTTCAACCATTCTATGATCTGCTTCTCGCAACTGAAAGACGGCACATGGCGGATGTTAGCCGACTTGCTGACCGCAACGTTAGGGGCTTCAACTATGGCGCTGACGCAACATCTCAGTGCCAACACTTTGCACACTGTACTTAAAAGACACGCCCTCCTCACTGGACAGTTAAAAACACCAATCAAACTAACGATGACATCAAGTATTACCCAATCAAAAGTAGGAAAGGAGGCATCTTCATAAAATGCGTGTGGGATGATTTGCATGAGACGCTGCTTTAAAAAAAAAATGATAAAAAAAATACGGGATAAATCCCGTCCAGTATTGATTCAAAACGGGATGCACAATTTCATTCTCAAACGCGGCACGATTCCATATTTTAAAGGACGGGTGGCAACCCTACAGTGCCAGGTAACCACCCATACAATCAGATTGTGATTCAGACTAGGAATGCAATGAATGTAATTACCCCGATCTACATACAAGGCGAAAGTCTTGCAACATTCAAAGATGATGGTTTGTGATAATTAGTACTTATTAAGTACAACATTGAACATAAAAGAGCTTATGAAGCCTTGAACCGAAAAAAGCAAGATCTCAGAGATCGTAAAAAAAATAAAGGAGGTAATGTCGTTTTACTCGCTGTAGATTTTAGTCAAACATTACCAGTTATTCCACGAGGGAGACCAGCAGATGAACTCAACGCGTGTTTAAAATCCATGCTTCTCCCACGGTCGGTTATATGTCGCGTGTTCTCGGGTAGGTACACCAAAAAATGTATACATTTAACCATGTAATGGGCAAAGAAAAAATGAGGTATACCTGAAGGCACTGCAGTAGTACTCAATGTAACTTTACTTCTTAAATGTTAATGTTTTACTGTTTAATAATTTATACGCTTCTTATATATTGTTCAAATTCTTTTATCAAAATACCAGTGACAGTGCAATGCACGATAACATGGAGTGAATACACCATACGCATCTGCCCACGGCCGCCCTGGTGTGCGCAGATAGGAGTTGATTCTAAAATAAAATAAACATAAAAAGAGTAATACATTCATCACCCATAAAGCGGATAGCAGACGTGACGTATTATATGTGTACCACATTTCAAGTCAATACGTGAAACGGTTTGCAAGCTACATGTGATTTAAAATCCTGGACAGACCAACGAAAAGCCACGGTAGCAAATTATAGAAGAAGATTTTACTGTTTAATAATTTATATTTATATGAAATGTGCTTCTTATATATTACTTCATATTCTCATATGATAATGATGTTAATGTTGTTTATATTGATTTCTATGTTATTGTAACTGCATCTATGTGTGTATATGTATGTATGTATGTATGTATGTGTATATATATATATATATACTGTATATATATATATATATATAAAATATATATATATAAAAAATATATGTGTATATGTATATATAATATATCTGTATATGTGTGTATATGTGTGTGTATATGTGTATATGTATATATATATGACAGCAACACTCATAACAATGACAACACAATTACATTGACAATCATGTTACGTTATTTTTAAAATGTTTCCTTTACTTTTTCATAACCTCTTTAACACACTACTTCTCCGCTGCGAAGCGCGGGTATTTTGCTAGTATATATATATATATATATATATATATATATATCATATAGGTTTTGGGCAGCCACCCGTATAATGTCCTCTGTCTGCAAAAAGGCTTTTAGTGGAACAGAACATTGTTAACTGAACTAAGTCCAAAACAGAACTGATGAATACAGACAAAATGGCGGCTTTAAAGGTCAGTGGGGGAAGTGACATCATCTGAGGTGGGAACAGAAGTGACATCATCTGGGGCGGGACCGGAAGTGACATCATCCAAGGCGCCAGAACAGGCAGTGACATCATCCGAGGTGTCGGAACCCTGTGGGATTTCTCAAGAATAGTCTGAAAGGGTTCGAGAGAGACAGTTAGTGCACCCCGATGCCTCCCAGTCGGATGTGGAATTGCCATTATTCAAGCCCTTTGGTTGACTCCTATTTGCACGTGTGTGACTATATATATATATATATATATAGTAACCACAAGGGAGTGCCACAGAGCCCCAAACTACAGACACAATAATGACCAAACACAATTCCGGGTTCAAATGAAAGACTTTTATTTGGTTCTAACCAAGGTTATAATGGTTAACGAAAACTAAAATCAAAACTGAAACTATTATTGAAAAAACATTTTAATAAACTGAAATAAAATAATTAACAAAACCAAAATGAAAAACTAAAACTAAACGAAACTATTAAAGTGCTGGAAAGACAAACTGAAATAAAATAATAATTTATTAAAAATATTTTTAGTTTTCGTTTTTGAATAAATCCATCCATCCATCCATTTTCCAACCCGCTGAATCCGAACACAGGGTCATGGGGGTCTGCTGGAGCCTAATTCCAGCCAACACAGGGCACAAGGCAGGAACCAATCCCGGGCAGGGTGCCAACCCACCGCAGGACACACACAAACACACCCACACACCAAGCACACACTAGGGCCAATTTAGAATCGCCAATTTTGAATAAATGTTCTTGTAATTTTTAACTCTAAAACAGAAAGTAATCCACCATGAGCCACCCGCATATATTCATCCAGTGAAGGATGGCGGCTGTTCATACAGCATTTGTGGTGACAGATGGAGCTGAATACGGGCGTGTAAAGCATGTGAAATAGAAAGTGATTTATTGTGCCGCCTATCTTTGCCATTGTTGTATATCGGGATGCAATTCAAAGCCTGAAAGCGGAATGTGCTGGTCAACAAAACCTGTACCATATGGACAGAAAAATCACGAGTGAGTAACGTTTCAATTTATTTCTCAGGTGCCTGCTTTTGGTTGACAATAATTTACCTGCTACTTCACACAGGAGAAATCCTTTTTGAAAATAAAAATCGAGAGACTGCAAGATCAGCATATTGTTACTGACCAATAACTTTTGCTTTGAAAAAGTTGTTTAACAACAAAGCAATACAAACCTTGTAAAGTTCCTCAGTTGGCAATGTCTCTCCTGAGCTACATGTAGATAGGTGAAGAGAGTCTGCCAACTGGAGAAAAATCAAACATATGTGTTTTTGTATTTATTCTGTATTTACTTATTTATTTAGTTTATATTCACAGATCAAAATACTTGATATTGTGAAAATAATCCAGTAGCAGAATTATGTTTTAAAGTATTTGTCCCCCTTTTTCAATTTCTCTCTCTCTCAAAATAGATAGTTGAAACATCATATTCTTTTTGTTCTTAACATCAGCCATATCATTCATATTGCACACCAGGGATTTTTCCTGCCTTACATCCAAACCTGCTGAGCTAGGCTCGAGGTTTCCTGAGATCCTGCTCTTGATAAACAGGTTTATATAATGTATATATTGTTCCTAATCTCAGATGCTGTCTCTGTCATACCTGCTCTTACTCTGCTCATTAAGGGTTTACTGTTCTTATGGTGGGCTTTTCAAGTCTCACTGCCCCTAACCTTGACACTACATGCTTGTTTTTCTTTGTTTCCCTCAATACAGCTACGTGGGTCTGCTCACTGATTCAAGCCTAAGAGCCATGTTTTCCTAAGCCCCCATGATTTTCATGATCACATTTGTCAGAAGACAGTTGAATCTGTTTTATGATTTTTGATATCTTTTCAGGCCTGCAGGTGGCAAAATTCTGTCTATAAATTGTATGTGCCTGAGATGGAATCAGAGATCAATATGGCTGGTAGAAAATAACAAAGCCCAGTATGGGTGATTTTTGAATGCAATATTGAAGGCATTCATTATAAGCACATTATCTTGGAGCAGGATATGCTTTGTGCTGAACATATTTAGAGCAAAAAAACTTCAAACCTTAAAATTTACCTAAATTTCATTACAAACTGTCCCATTTTGGGTAATAAAGAGAAAAGATAAAAAGTGCCAACAGTTGATGCGCATTTGTTCAGCACAAATGACATAGAAAATATTTTAAAAATTATAAAATTGTATAAAATGATTCATAATCAGTACCTGGTTTTGATTATGCTTGTTTTATTGGGCAAAAACAAAACCAGATAGTAAACCATGTAGTGGACTAAGTGTCTACTAACATATCCAAATCCATTAAGTCTACAGTTCTGTCTGATTGTGACACAAAACTAAGCTCCATATTAGCTCTTTAACCATACCATAATTACTAAAACTAAAACTGAAACTAATAGATATAAAAATAAAATAGAAATGTTTTTGTGAAATATAAACTAAATCTCTCTATTATATAAAAAAATCCTGGGACGAGATGTGACTTTTTCAGAGAGATACTTTCACGTCCTGCAAGACAAGACTTTGTGCCGAGAGATTTAACCATGCCCGAAGCTGAAATAAAAGACAAAGAGTGGAACGTCATAAAGAGGTTCAAAAACGTTGGCGCTATACACAAGCAGAGCAGGTTAGAGATAATAAAAGTACTAAAATTCAAAAGTCTCAATTAAATGATAATAAAGATCACATTAGCGCAAACAAATGGAAATTATTACTCTGTGAAATAACAGACAGTGAAAAGAGATCAAATACAGTCGACCCTCGATATACGACCGGCCTGACATGCGAACAACTTGGTTTACGACCAAAATTTTTGTTTTGAATTATGACCAACGTCTTGCATTACGACCCGAATGCGGTCACGTGTATCCGCTTGTGTGATTGTAAACAAACAGCTGAGAGCATTTGTAAGCGTCAGTCAGAGCCCAGATACATGTGTTTGTGGACGGAATTTCGGTCAGTGCAGTGATTTATATAATTTATTTCGATAATTGTTAATGAAGGAAGAGAAGGTAACGAAGGTAAAGAAAGCGATCACAATCGAAACGAAGAAGGAAATTGTGTGGAAATATGAGAGTGGCGTTCGTGTGACCGATCTCGCTAATATGTACAGCATGTCGAAATCCACCATCTCGACAATTTTACAAAGAAAAGATTTGTATAAGGAAACTCCTTCCAAACAATAACCACCTTCCATTTCATTCTCCTCCTCCTTCCTTCCTGCAAGCCAAAGATGTCAACTTAAATGGTGAGTACAGTATGAAATTGTTGTTTCTGGTAGGCTAGGCACTTTTTATAACTTTTTGGTTAGTACATTAGAAAAATTATTGGTGTTTTTGATAAATTATGCACATTATACAACCATTTTCTATTAAAAAAAGTTAAGTAAGTGTTGCTGTGGGAGGAGCCTCTATTGTTGAGGCAGCTGACCGGAGCTGTGGCCGTAAGGTGGTCGGTGCCTGTCGTGGCGGCAATCCCCGAACCCGCTGGTGGACACCGGCGGTGAAGGATGCCGTCAAGCTGAAGAAGGAGTCCTACAGGACCCTTTTGTCCTGTGGGACCCCGGAGGCAGCTGATAGGTACCGGCAGGCCAAGCGGAATGCGGCTTTGGTGGTTGCTGAGGCAAAAACTCGGGCGTGGGAGGAGTTTGGGGAGGCCATGGAGAATGACTTTTGGACGGCTTCGAGGAGATTCTGGTCCACCATCCGGCGTCTCAGGAAGGGGAAGCAGTGCAGTGTCAACACTGTATATGGTGGGGATGGTGCACTGCTGACCTCGACTCGGGACGTTGTGGGTCGGTGGGGGGAATACTTCGAAGACCTCCTCAACCCCATTAACATGCCTTCCAATGAGGAAGCAGAGCCTGGGGACTCAGAGGTGGGCTCCCCCATCTCTGGGACTGAGGTCACCGAGGTGGTCAAAAAACTCCTTGGTGGCAGGGCCCCGGGGGTGGATGAGATACGCCCGGAGTTCCTCAAGGCTCTGGATGTTGTAGGACTGTCTTGGCTGACACACCTCTGCAACATCGCATGGACATCAGGGACAGTGCCTCTGGATTGGCAGACCGGGGTGGTGGTCCCCCTCTTTAAGAAGGGGGATCGGAGGGTGTGTTCCAACTACAGAGGGATCACACTCCTCAGCCTCCCTGGAAAAGTCTATTCAGGGGTCCTGGAGAGGAGGGTCCGTCGGATAGTCGAGCCTCGGATTCAGGAGGAACAGTGTGGTTTTCGTCCTGGTCGCGGAACAGTGGACCAGCTCTATACCCTTAGCAGGGTCCTGGAGGGTGCATGGGAGTTTGCCCAACCAGTCTACATGTGTTTTGTGGACTTAGAAAAGGCATTCGACCGTGTCCCTCGGGGAATCCTGTGGGGGGTACTCCGAGAGTATGGGGTACCGGCCCCCCTGATAAGGGCTGTTCAGTCCCTGTACGATCGGTGCCAGAGCTTGGTCCGCATTGCCGGCAGTAAGTCGAACCCGTTTCCAGTGAGAGTTGGACTCCACCAGGGCTGCCCTTTGTCACCGATTCTGTTCATAACTTTTATGGACAGAATTTCTAGGCGCAGCCAGGGTTTTGAGGGGGTCCGGTTTGGTGGGCTCAGGATTGGGTCACTGCTTTTTGCAGATGATGTTGTCCTGTTTGCTTCATCAGGCCGTGATCTTCAGCTCTCTCTGGATCGGTTCGCAGCCGAGTGTGAAGCGGCTGGGATGAGAATCAGCACCTCCAAATCCGAGACCATGGTCCTCAACCGGAAAAGGGTGGAGTGCCCTCTCAGGGTTGGTAGCGAGATCCTGCCCCAAGTGGAGGAGTTCAAGTATCTCGGGGTCTTGTTCACGAGTGAGGGAAGAATGGAGCGTGAGATCGACAGGCGGATCGGTGCGGCATCCGCAGTAATGCGGGCATTGCATCGGTCTGTCGTGGTGAAAAAGGAGCTGAGCCGCAAGGCGAAGCTCTCAATTTACCAGTCGATCTATGTTCCTACCCTCACCTATGGTCATGAGCTATGGGTAGTGACCGAAAGAACGAGATCGCGAATACAAGCGGCTGAAATGAGTTTCCTCCGCAGGGTGTCTGGGCTTTCCCTTAAAGATAGGGTGAGAAGCTCAGTCATCCGGGAGGGGCTCAGAGTAGAGCCGCTGCTCCTCCGCATCGAGAGGAGTCAGATGAGGTGGCTCGGGCATCTGATCAGGATGCCTCCTGGACGCCTCCCTGGTGAGGTGTTCCGGGCACGTCCAACCGGGAGGAGGCCCCGGGGAAGACCCAGGACACGGTGGAGGGACTATGTCTCTTGACTGGCCTGGGAACGCCTTGGGATTCTCCCGGAAGAGCTAGAAGAAGTGGCCGGGGAGAGGGAAGTCTGGGCATCTCTGCTCAAGCTGCTGCCCCCGCGACCCGACCTCGGATAAGCGGGAGACAATGGATGGATGGATGGATGCTGTGGGAGGTTTGGAACACATTAAGGGCATTTCCATTATTTCTTATGGGAAAAATAGTATTGACTTACAACCAACTTGAGTTACAACCAGCCCTCACGAACGAATTGAGTTTGTAAGTCAAGGGTACACTGTATATTGTTCAGATTTAAACTTTAATTCGAAGACTTGTAGATCATCTAACACATGTTATACCGTCAGAGAAAAGTAGCGTTCCTTCCCAATGAAAAGGCGTATCCACTAGAATTAAAAGATTTGTTGTCTGGTGAAAGTGAAATCTACATACGCGAGCGGCAGACGTGAAGTGGCTGGTGTGTAGCACAGGCCAGGGAGGTTGGCGAACAAAGCGAGCAGGGGGTAAAGCCCCCTAGTTAAAACTAAAAATACACGATGAAGAAAAACTAAAACTAAACTGAATTTCCAAGTAAGGTCGGAAAATATAATATAAAAAGGCAAAACTATAATAACCTTGGTTCCAACTCCTTCTTGTACAAATTCTCCTTCCACCTCCAGTGTTGCACACTGCCTCCCAAATCACTGCTTGTTTTGCTCCCACAAGCAATACTACAGCATTAAACAGATCTAATCTGAGGCTGAGATATATCCTATTTAATAAAATCTCTGTGTGCGTCCAGGTGTCCGTGTGTGTCTTCTGGTGAAGTGCGCATGCGCGGGGCACGGTGCGATGCGCGATATTACTGTCAGAGAAAATTGCAGGCATTTTATGGAAATACAAACCAGTATTACTGCGAGAGGAAAATAAAGGTACACAATACAGTGACTCATATTACAGCCACATACAAGCCAGTATTACTGTCAGAGAAAATTAAAGGCATATTATCGACGTGCACACCTGTATTATCGCTAGAGAAAATTAAAGGTATATTATGGACGTACAAGCCAGCGGACGTACAAGACAGTATTACTGTCACAGAACATTAAAGACACACAATACACGGCGGCAGCCCACGAAGAACGGTCATCTCAGCAAGTAAACATCAACAAAAGAAAGGCTGAAAGACAAAGAAAAATACGACCAACAAACAGAATGAGGTCAAGGTCCCTTGCCATTTAATATAGACTGTTCCTACTAATGTTTATTCACTGCTGTTCTAGCGCCCGTTATTGTAACGGGCTAAATGACTAGTATTATATATTGTATGATTATATCCAAATACCAACAACATAATCAATGCTTTCCAAGACTATTGGTCCCAAGAAAAGATATATATATATTGTAACAAAGGCTCTATAATAGGCGCCTGACCCGACACAGATAGACACAGAGGCACGTATGAAACAGCAAAAGACTTTATTTTTCTTCACCCGTGGGCACACGTCTTCCCCCTGACCCACAGGCAATACACAGTCCCAAAGCACAACAAGAATCACAACACAACTTTTTCTCCTTTGCCACCACTCCTCCTCAAGCTTAGTCCTCCTCCTCCCGACTCTGGCTCTCGAGTGTTGGTGGCTGGCCCCTTTTATAGCCCACCCAGAAGTGTTCTAGGTGTTTGACCACCTGGTCCCAATTGCACTTCAGGGTGGGGCTGAAGACTCGTCCAGCCCGGTTGTTGAATCCAGCAAGCCCCCCCTAGCGGCCACCCGGGTCCCAACCAGGCTGTGGAGGACTCCATCTCCCATGGAGCCCGGCGGGAGATTGGGGAATCACCGACCGCCAGGGAGGCTGCCACCAATCGTCCAGGGGAGGTATTGAGCTGCCCATGGTTTCTCCCCTGGAACATAAGCAGCAGGGGCGTCCGCTCATCACAATATATATAAATATAAATATATATTATAAGAGGGCAGGGTGGTAACTCTGGAGCTAGGGATCTGTGCCGGCAATTGGAAGTTTGCCGGTTCGAATCCCATAAACTCTTGAAGTGACTCTACTCCGTTGGGCCCCTGAGCAAGGCACGTAACCTGCAGTTGCTTCATGCTGGGTATGATGTTAAGTCTGCAAGCAGGTCCTCCAACTTACAGGGAAAACTTGGGGTTTGGGGGCAGGATTGGCACTCCAGCCACTGTAAAAAACCTCAAACTGTTCAGTGTGGTGCTGAGGTGTCACCTGTTGTATGGCTGCACTCTGATCTCAATTCAGGTGGTTTGCTGTGTGGTGGGTGCGGCTGTCATCAGTGCATGCCCTCAACCTCCTACTCCTCCTCTATTGTAAGTGACATGAAGGATACATGGGTATTTTAAGCATGGTGGAAAAGATAGATAGATAGATAGATAGATAGATAGATAGATAGATAGATAGATAGATAGATAGATAGATAGATAGATAGATAGATAGATAGATAGATAGATAGATACTTTATTAATCCCAAGGGGAAATTCACATTTTCACATTTAAGAAATTGGATTGGGTCACTACTTTTTGCAGATGATGTTGTCCTGTTTGCTTCATCAGGCCGTGATCTTCAGCTCTCTCTGGATCGGTTCGCAGCCGAGTGTGAAGCGGCTGGGATGAGAATCAGCACCTCCAAATCCGAGACCATGGTCCTCAACCGGAAAAGGGTGGAGTGCCCTCTCAGGGTTGGTAGCGAGATCCTGCCCCAAGTGGAGGAGTTCAAGTATCTCGGGGTCTTGTTCACGAGTGAGGGAAGAATGGAGCGTGAGATCGACAGGCGGATCGGTGCGGCATCCACAGTAATGCGGGCGTTGCATCGGTCTGTCGTGGTGAAAAAGGAGCTGAGCCGCAAGGCGAAGCTCTCAATTTACCAGTCGATCTATGTTCCTACCCTCACCTATGGTCATGAGCTATGGGTAGTGACCGAAAGAACGAGATCGCGAATACAAGCGGCTGAAATGAGTTTCCTCTGCAGGGTGTCTGGGCTCTCCCTTAAAGATAGGGTGAGAAGCTCAGTCATCCGGGAGGGGCTCAGAGTAGAGCCGCTGCTCCTCCGCATCGAGAGGAGTCAGATGAGGTGGCTCGGGCATCTGATCAGGATGCCTCCTGGACGCCTCCCTGGTGAGGTGTTCCGGGCACGTCCAACCGGGAGGAGGCCCCGGGGAAGACCCAGGACACGGTGGAGGGACTATGTCTCTTGACTGGCCTGGGAACGCCTTGGGATTCTCCCGGAAGAGCTAGAAGAAGTGGCCGGGGAGAGGGAAGTCTGGGCATCTCTGCTCAAGCTGCTGCCCCCGCGACCCGACCTCGGATAAGCGGGAGACAATGGATGGATGGATGGACATTTAAGAAAAAGGAGTTCTTACCTAGACTGGACGCCATAATGGAAGGACTACTGGACTGGAGACACAACTCATTCGAAACACCCTATAGTTTTGTGACAGCCGGCTGGGTCCCATGCCCGGCCGGGACAGCCCTTATACATATGCCCCGGGGGAGCAATCATGGACTGCTCAATACCTCCCATGGGACACTTGGTGGCAGCCTCCCTGACTGATGATGGTGCCTCAGTTTCCCGCAGGGCTCCATGGGAGATGGAGTTCTCCACAGCCCTATTGGGATCTGGGGTGGCCACCAGGGGGTGCTGCATGGGTCCCTGAGCCAGCCTAGACAACTCTACAGCCTTGCCCGGAAGTGCAATCAGAAGCAGGTGATGCGGGTGTGATATAAAAAGTGCCGGTAACCACCACTCATAGCCAGAATCAGGAGGAAGAGGACGAGGTTGCCTGGGAGGAGTGGTGGTTTTAGAAGAAAGGGTTGTATTTTGTGTTTGGAGTGCTTTTGGGACTGTGTATTGCCTGTGGGGTTCACGGGGAAGATGTGCCCCACAAATGAAGTAAAAAAAAAAAGTCTTGTGTGTTTTTACATGTGCCTCTGAGTGAGTCTGTGCCGGGTCGGGCGCTATATAGCGCCTTTATCACAGTTTAAATCCAGACTGGGATCAGTCAGCAATGAATGGACTGAGAGAACATGGATTCCAGGAACAGTTTATACTTCCACAAGTAAGGTGGTGGTGTTCCTCCAAGATGATCATAATCAGGGCACCTGCAGGGTTGGCGTGCGGAAGTGCAGCCCTGTTGGGGTATGACAATACTGTTTTCCATGTTACCCAGAAGTGCTCCTGACATACAGTGCAGTGTCACCAGAAGCGGTCCCTGATCTTGCTTGAAAAGGAGCCGATATTGAACAGAATTTTTGTATTGATTATTTACCTTTTGACAGGTGATTATTGGAAAAAATGTGGCGGATAAAAAAAAATAATCTTTTTATTTAACATCCAGAATTGTGTTGAGCATTACTGTATCTGTAGTTTGGGGCTCAGGAGCTCCCCCCGGTGGTTACAATATAGAAAAAGGGAAAAATGAAGGTGAGCCCGCCAACCACTCACATGAAGTCCTGCAGACAGAAAATTTCAATCCCCGGTGTAGTCGCTCCACATAATCGTCTCCTTATATTTCACTATGGCAATTGACATGCTGTTCTACGGATAAATCAATACTCCTTGTGCAGAATGGCTTCTTTCTCTCATCTTCCTCCTGACTGTATAACCACGCCCCTTTTTAACATATTATCTAATCACAGAAATCCTCTGTCTTGCAGGTGTAGGTACAGTCATACACGTGCACTTGGGAGACAACTTCAAGGCTTATCTAACAGTAACTCCACCCCGAGTCAAGGGATGGCGAGGTTGCCTAATGCTTCTTCTCCTTTCTCTCCTACAGATCCAGTGATGTCACTTCCAGGTCATGGCCTCCTGGCTCCACCCCTTCCAGTCTGGCCACTTCCCAAGAGGTTCCACCAACATCTTTTAGTCAGTCTCTATCTTGACTCCAGTCTAAAAAGACATTTTTCTCTTTCGTTGTTATTGATTATTCTTTCCATCCAATTTTATGGGGGTTTACCTACGAGGTGCCCCAACTCTTCATCTTTCTTACAGTACATAGAAACACATAGGGCACTAGAAACCCTAAGCATGTATCACTGCAAGTGGTGCAGAGAAGTAAAAATTAAAACAATACACCTTAGACTATTTAATTTGTTATAGCAGCATGCTCACCTGACCAGCAGTCGTGACATCCCCAGTCTGTGACTCCTCTCACGTAAACGAACAGCTCCGAGAGAGATGACAACCAATGAAACTACAATGCGTACAATGCAGCTATGAGGAACAAGGGAGACGGGTGTTATGGATCTCACAAAGCTAAGACAAGCTTGTCTGTCTCATGTCTTTTGTTTTAAATGCAATGACGAAATGGGAAAAAAAAACAAATGGCCGCGATTGTGGCTGAATTCAATTGAACTTACAGCATCAGCTCTGTCAGGCAGCACATTGCTGGCTTTCGAAAAGAAGGGATGAGCTCTCAACACTTTGGAAATGTGAAGCTTTGTTGAAAAGTTGTCATGGACTCATCTGATTTGCCATTCCCTGCAGTTTTCGAGTCGTGTAATCTGACATCCTCAGGCAACCAGATCAGCAACTGCAGTCATCAGGTTTGACATCTCCTCTGTCTGAAAGTTGTGTAATGTGAAACCAGCTGTTAACCCCAGCAGCGTCTCTCCTTCGAAAACCACTAAGGCTTCATTCACACGACTCAGATCTAGCTTTTTGCTTTAATGTGACACAAATCTGATGTTTTCAGGGCTTCATGGACACAGAAATCCGGCCTTTCCAAATCAGATTTGACTCACTTTCATATGTTTATCGAGATCAGATACGTATCTGATTTGTGGTCACGTGACATGAATGAGAACGGTCAGATGTGTTTTTTTTGGCCCATACGCATGGACTCCATGCTGTCATCATCAGCCAGCACCGGCAGTGTAACAAAACAACAATGGAGGAGAGCTGTGACAACAGTCACGGTCCCACCTTTCTCGTGTCCACACATCTCGAAAACAGCAAAAGCGAGCCATCTGACTTTTTTCGCTTTCTCGACCTAATCATGGACAGCTGACGGAATGTTTGCCGTCCTCCAGAGCAAAATATCATGCATATGCTAGCTAACCACATCTCATTCTGTTGGCTTAAATACCATGAGTTGTTGTTGGTGATGCAGATGGCTCGTGCACAAATGTATTAATGTGCATTGTCAATGCCATATGGGCTGGATGGGCATCCCGGCAAGAAGAGGGGATGGTTCCTTACCCAGGATTGGAGGCTCCTAGTGGGCAGACAGGCATCCCGGCTGGAGAGGGAGAAGGGGATCAGACCCGGACAAGAGAGAGCCAGAAAGGATGGATGGACAGCCCACCAGAAAGGGAAGATGTTGCTGGGGACTTTTTACTCCCCCGACATGCTAGATGACAGTGCCCGCATGGCATGCTGAGAAATGTAGTCCGGCAGAGCAACCCTGCTGGGGTGACTGGGTACCGCAAGAGGGCGCTGCAGGGAAACAAGCTCCCTACTGTAATGGACTTTCATGTGACCCGGAAGTGCTTCCATCGGGCAGTGCCCTGGCACCTGAAGTACTTAATAAAAGGTACCGCACTCCCTTATCTAGTTGAGTTGGAGCTGGGAGGAAGAAAGGCAACACTCAACTGGAGGAGGGATGTGCAGTGGTAAGAGTTGGAAGGAGAGACAGATTATTGTGAATTGTGGAGAGAGAAACCTGCATGTGCTTTGCTACTTTGTGCTAATGTAGAAAGAATTTGGTTGAATAAACCATCCTTTACTAGCACCCGGGACTCTTTGTGTATTTGTGTTGGGGGTTGACGCCCTGGTTTCCTTCACAGCATGTGTGCCATTTTGGAAGACGGAGGCTTTAATGTTACAGTTAGATATCCCGGTCACTTACACTTATGAAGATCTGAGCAAAAAATCGAAAGTGAGCAATGAGGCCTGTAATGTGAAGCAAGCCCAAGTACCCCCTTGATATTTCCTGTTACCGCTGGGACATCCACAGCTCAACTAGCAATAAAGAATGGAGCGTCGATAGGTAAAGATTTCAATAATCTAACACCACATAGTCTTTAATCCAGCTGTCATGGTGAATTATTTATTTTATGGTGGGGCTTTGACCTGGCGCACACACTCTCACCCGCAGAGACACAGTTATTGTCCCAATAAATCGATAAATAATGATGAAATATATTAATCAAATGAAAGAAAACGAGCATGCAATATAACGAAAATACAAATGCAACAACCCTCCCCAGCTCCTCTGTCGGTGATAACAAACCGAAAGACAACACGACCATAAACCATAAACCATGTCCGAGGGAGTCCCAAGTAACAGAGGCAGCTGACGACGGATGGGCAAGTCAAAAATCCTGCAAGCAATGTAAAGTTTCTCCTACCAGTTTCCTGATGAGGTGATTGGTGAGGAGCGCTCCCTCTGATGAAGACATATCCAATCCATAGAAACTCACGGGAACAGGCAGGCACAAGACAGACCAGACATCCAATCAGGAACAGTAATCCAAGATAATACAAATGGGTGAAGAGCGTATGAACAGACAGACGGACGATCGCCACCACTCGGCGTCTTGCCAGCTCCCTTTTTTTAAAGGGCCCGCTGGCTCGATCTCCTTCCCAGCAGCCCCTGCACCCTCCAAAACTACCCAATAGCCTTATACCGCCGGGGCTGCTGGGATATGTAGTACCTTTTTAATACTACTACTACTACTACTAGCAAGGAAAACTCTCATTAACGTTTTCTCCCAACCCAAGGTTCTTCCCCGATGATGTAGTCTTTTTTTTTTTTACGCACACAGGTTGGATGCAGGCATCATGTGAGATCGGGATGAGGAACCATTGTATTGTAGGCACCAATCAAGATGCTGGTCCACTTATAATTCCAAGGATTAATAAAATAACAGTGGGACATCGAGCTTTTAGTTACAAGACCCCCCTAAACTGTGGAATGGTCTGCCTGCCTCTATAAGAGATGCCCCTTCGGTCTCAGCTTTTAAATCCCGGCTGAAGACTCACTACTTCAGTTTAGCACACCCTGACTAGAGCTGCTGATTAACTGTACAGACTGCATCTCTGTTGTTAGTCATTAGCACTAAAACATAAGTAACATGACAGTTAGAATTTGTTAATAATCCTCACCTATTCTGTTTCTTTTCTCGGTACTCAAATGTGCCACTTGGTGCCACGGCTCACATGCCAAGTTGTTTTGCCTGGCTAAGGTAAAGTCATCCCTGATGGAGGATCGCAGGAATCATGGGAAAGAGGGGTTGTTTCATCAGATTGGCTGGCCCAGCGCTGTTTCAGCCGAGGCAGCTTGATGGATGAGGTGTCCAGGACTCTACACATATCCAAATCTTATTATGTGATATCATCTACAGTTAAATTCTGCTCCGTAGTTCTAAATTTTTTATTTTTATACTGTATTGAAGATTTGTTCTGTTCTGTGTATTGTACTGTATTGTATTGTATTGACCCCCTCTGCATGCCCAACCTACCTGGAAAGGGGTCTTTCTTTGAACTGCCATTCCCGAGGTTTCTTCCTTTTTTTCCCTGCAAGGTTTTTTTTTTTTGGGAGTCTTTTCTTGTCTTCTTAGAGAGTCAAGGCTGGGGGGCTGTCAAGAGGCAGGGTCTGTTAAAGCCCATTGCGGCACTTCTTGTGTGATTTTGGGCTATACAAAAATAAATTGTATTGTATTGTATTGTAATCAGAATTCAACCAAGAACTCACGTGTACAAGTTTCACATCGTTGCCCAGATGGAATGGGCAGCTGGCATTAGTGGAGTGGAGTGGAGCTGCAGTTACACCAAATAGGAGGTGCAGATACCCACATAAGGGTGGCGTTAACGTCCCATCACAAAAACTGGTAGGTGGCACCAATGGCCGGAGTAACTGGGAGTCAAGCCAGCAGTGCTCCCAGATCAAAAACTTTACAGCTGCACTTTTATTCATGTGTGATTATGAAATTTCAGATTGTCGGGTTCGTGATACGGGGGGCAACATCGCTGTGGGCCAGCAATCTCAGGAAAGCAGGAGGACCTCAGCAGAATGTTTAGCAGCCTGACTCCTACAGGGAGACGAATGTCGTGTGACAGCATAAATATAAACCAGCGAGTTGAAATAAGCGAGGAGCTGGCATTTTACATGACACCTCTCGCGTTTCCTCACACGCATGTCATCGTAGGCAGGCAAACATAACACACATACGCAATGAGCCGAGCGCGCCGGCTCCTCTGAGCACAGGCTGGTATCTTTTGGTTTCTCTGACATAAAGAGCGTCGACGATCTACGGAGAACTGACAGTGAGAAAAAAAACACAAACAGGATGTCGCAGGAGACACTTACAGGGGTCGTGGAGTTGGAAAACAGGGAGCCGTGGTCTACTTTGGTGAAACCGACAAGTCGCAAACCACTTTACGCAATGTTCGCCTTGTCTTACAATTGAAGTCTGGAGTTTAGCAGTGTCGGCATCAGCATGTTAGGGGTGAGACGGAGGTGAAATGAAAATTGCATGTGAAGAAATGGAGGATTTCATGCTCTGCAACCCTTACGTCGCCAGCCGTGTCCTACTCTGAAATGTTTCTGTGTTTTGTTACAGTCAGGGTGTGTTCCCAGGGTTATGTTTATTTGCATTTCTTTTGTCATCTTTGTGTTATTTTTTCTGATATATCATTTCTCATATGTTTTTGAAAAGTATGCAAATGTTATTTTCATTATGTTTTAATTTTTGATTATTTAGTGTCTATGTGTGACATGCTCTGCCAAGTCCCTTCAATAAAGAAACATAAGGAATATGACAAATGACAGGAGACCATTCAGTCCATCAGACTCATTTGTTTAGCTAATCGCTCAGCTGTTCTAATATCTTATCCAGGTTCTTCTTAAAGGTTGCCCACATTTTTGCTTCAACAACATGTCTTGGTGGTTTGTTTCAGATTTCCACAACTCTTTGTGTAAAGAAGTGCTTCCTGGCTACAATCCTAAATGCACTTCTCCTTAATGTCCACTGGAGCCCTCAAGTACGCAAATCCACATGAAGTGGAAAGAACTTAACTGGATCTCCTTTATTAACGCCTTTGAGGACTTTGAAGACCTGGATGAGGTCCCCACACAGTCTCCTCTACTCAAGACAGAACAGGTTTAATTCTCTGAGTCTGTCACAGTAGGACATGTCCTGAAGTCCCAGGATGCACTTGGTTGCTCCCCTTTGCACATTTTTGTAGCACGGTGGCCAGATATATACTCAGTACTCCAGTACTCATTAGTGCATACAGTCTGAGCATTATGTCCCCTGATTTTCTTCTTTTTCACTCCTTCTGACGTGTAAGGCTAAGGATCTGCACTGGAAGGATCTGCACTGGCAATCGGAAGGTTGCCGGTTCGAATCCCATAAATGCCAATAGGGACTCTGCTCTGTTGGGCCCTTGAGCAAGGCCATTAACCTGCAATTGCTGAGCGCTTTGAGTAGTGAGAAAAGCTCTATATAAATGCAAAGAATTATTATTATTATAGTGTGGGTGTCTGTCTGTCTGACTTATTGTAAAAGAAGGAGATGACAACAGAGTTGAGGTACCAGCCTGGTCACCCCGTATAATTAGTTTTTCAACATCAATCAAAAAACATGCAGTTATCACGGAGTTGTCTTTACAGACGTGAGATCAAAACAGAACTGTCATAAGATGGTGGAGCTTCTGGTTTTGGGTCTTTCTGACAGGAACAGGCGGGTGCAGGTGGACGGACACTGGAAGTGATATCAGTGGTGTTCTAGCTTTCAGTCATCCAGTCTGCAGATGGAGAAAAAGAGAAAGGCATTAGGACACAGTGCCAACTGCTGGAGCGGCTCTACAACTGAAGTCACTAGAGTCTATCTATCTATCTATCTATCTATCTATCTATCTATCTATCTATCTATCTATCTATCTATCTATCTATCTATCTATCTATCTATCTATCTATCTATCTATCTATCTATCTATCTATCTATCTATTGTGGAACACAGCCCGGACACAGACAGGCAGACAGCGATGGTTCAACCCACACATGTTTATTATACATAATATTTACAAACAAAGTGCCACACAACCCCAAAACTCCCCCAAAGTTCAGGTCTTTCCAAACTGCCTTTTTCTCTTCAGGCCGCCTCCTTGCCTCTCCTCCCGAGCTCCGTCCTTCTCCACTCCCGACTCAAGCCCCTGAATGGAGGGAGGCGGCCCCTTTTATCATTACCCGGATGTGCTCCAGGTGCCTCCCGATAATCTTCCGCCGGTACTCCCCAGTGTGGCGAAAGTACTGGCTGTGCACCCAGAAGCACTCCGGGTGTCCCTGGTCTTCCTTCCCCCAGCGCTTCAGGGTTTGGCGGAAGTGCTGAGGGTCAGGGCTCCTTAGTCATCCAGGCACCCCCTGGTGGTGACCACAGGCCCCATATCGTCCAGGGTGGCTGCTCTCTCATGATCCAGAGGAGATGTAGTCCTTCTTCTGGTCCTCCTTGGCGTCCCGGCTGGGTACCACCCCCACCCCCACGCCATACTATCTATCTATCTATCTATCTATCTATCTATCTATCTATCTATCTATCTATCTATCTATCTATCTATCTATCTATCTATCTATCTATCTATCTATCTATCTATCTATCTATTGTGAAAGGTAGGGGGTGCCACAGAGCTCCAAACCCCAAAGACAACTCACAAACACAGTTTCAGGTTCAAATAAAGGGAGGTTTATTACAAATACCTTGTACAAATAATTAAGTGCTATATTTCTCTTATTCCTCCTTTTTCTTTCTTTCCCTGTCTCTCCACCACACTGCTACTCCTCCAGTTAAGTGTTGCCTGTCTCGCAGTCCCTTTTATTGAGGACTCAGGAGTACTTCTGGTGCCTGGGCTTCACTCATTGGAAGCACTTCTGGGTCGTATTGAAGTCCCAAATAGTAAGGAATGTAACTCCCTGCAGCACCCATGGACTGCAGCAGGGCTGTGGTACTGGACTACAATTCCCAGCATTCCCTGTGGGTGTCCAAACAGGCACCTACATCTAGGACTGCTGCCATCTAGCTTCCTGGGGGAATAAACAGCCCTTAGAGACACTCCTTCCCTGTCTTTCCCTTTTATCCTGGCCAGGGAACGTATTGTAAGTCATTCAATCAGGATGGCAGTCCATCCACTTGGGGCTTCCCTTCCACGAAAGGAACCTACTTGGCTCTAGGCCGGGATGTCTGCCCATCCACCTGGGGTGTCCCGTCTGGGCAAGTAACCTTCCCCTCTCCTGGTTCGGATGCCCATTCATTCCATATGGCACTTACACTATCTATCTATCTATCTATCTATCTATCTATCTATCTATCTATCTATCTATCTATCTATCTATCTATCTATCTATCTATCTATCTATCTATCTATCTATCTATCTATCTATCTATCTATCTATCTATCTATCTATCGAATAAGAGTTTAAAGTTGACATCTTTCATTCAGTACAGTTGGTATGATCCCATCAGGTCCGGGGGTTTTATTAGTCTTCAACATATCGTGGTATGAAGAACATCTGACACTCCTATTTAAAAATCTATGCACTTGGAGCTTCTTTTAAATTTCTGCATGCGGCATTTCTTTTGTTTCTTCCTTTTCAAATACTTGGGTTAAATATATTTAGTTCATTTGCCATTTCCTTTTTTAACGATTTCTCCTTTTTTATCCCTAAGGCTTCTTAAATTCTCTTTTAGTTTGCTTGTGCTTGGTTGCTGGAACCCAAGAGGAGAGGCCACTCTGACGTGTCTGCTGAAGTACTGTGTGTACACCCTTCATATCATATTTGAGGCTGGAGGGTTTGTCTTGCAGTGGTTCATTGTGGTGGCTTGTCTTCTGGAGAGTATGTGGAAGACATTTAATGGGCACCCTCTTACTGGTTGTCCTGTATAGGCAGTAAACACAGGCAGGAGAATGTGTCAATCATTATTCATTATCTATTATCTTGCAAGAGGCAACACAGCATATCTTATTAGCAAGTGTTACAAAAGAAAAGAGCATCCTCTGTGCTCTATTTATATAATTCATAGATTACACAATTACAAGGAATTTTTTACATAATCAGAAAACTTTTAATATGATTGGTTACACCCAATTGCTAACAGGACATGAGGAACATTGATACCTTAAACTACCACAATGAACCCCGTCCACTAGGGTGATTGATAGTCCTGTCATTTTAAGGAATTCAGGACTTTTTAGGAGTGTTAAAAGTGCACTCTGTGCACAGGACCATTATGACCGTTCTGAACCATTATGTTTCCTAAGTTTGCCATCAACAGTAAACTTAGCCTGAGCATAACAATAGAACAATGATTATGCATTAAATATAACTTTTTCCTCTTAAGCTTTATATATATATATTGCTATAAAATAACTAAAAAATACATTATCTTAATAGCGCAGAAGATAAACATATGAAACTTGAGCACAAACCCAGCAGATAATAAAGTTGGGCCCTGCTCAACAATTACCTGGTCACCTGTTAGGTGCAATTCGAACCCCGGTGCAAATTCAGCTCTTACAAGTATTATAGTTTTTGTGGACTCTTATGAACTCGTTTGTTTTTTCTGACATAAACATCTCCCTCCACCTTCCAGCTCTGTCAATATATGAAGAACTGACCGTAAGAAAGAACTTAAAGAGGATATCGCAGAAGACACTTCCATCCATCCATCCATCCATTGTCTCCCGCTTATCCGAGGTCAGGTCGCGGGGGCAGCAGCTTGAGCAGAGATGCCCAGACTTCCCTCTCCCCGGCCACTTCTTCTAGCTCTTCCGGGAGAATCCCAAGGCGTTCCCAGGCCAGTCGAGAGACATAGTCCCTCCAACGTGTCCTGGGTCTTCCCCGGGGCCTCCTCCCGGTTAGACGTGCCCGGAACACCTCACCAGGGAGGCGTCCAGGAGGCATCCTGATCAGATGCCCGAGCCACCTCATCTGACTCCTCTCGATGCGGAGGAGCAGCGGCTCTACTCTGAGCCCCTCCCGGATGACTGAGCTTCTCACCCTATCTTTAAGGGAAAACCCAGACACCCTGCGGAGGAAACTCATTTCAGCCGCTTGTATTCGCGATCTCGTTCTTTCGGTCACTGCCCATAGTTCATGACCATAGGTGAAAATAGGAACAAAGATCGACTGGTAAATTGAGAGCTTCACCTTGTGGCTCAGCTCCTTTTTCACCACGACAGACCGATGCAGCGCCCTCATCACTGCGGATGCCGCACCGATCCGCCTGTCGATCTCACGCTCCATTCTTCCCTCACTCATGAACAAGACCCCGAGATACTTGAACTCCTCCACTTGGGGCAGGATCTCGCTACCAAACCTGAGAGGGCACTCCACCCTTTTCCGGCTGAGGACCATGGTCTCGGATTTGGAGGTGCTGATTCTCATCCCAGCCGCTTCACACTCGGCTGCGAACTGATCCAGAGAGAGCTGAAGATCATGGCCTGATGAAGCAAACAGGACAACATCATCTGCAAAAAGCAGTGACCCAATCCTGAGCCCACCAAACCGGACCCTCTCAACACCCTGGCTGCGCCTAGAAATTCTGTCCATAAAAGTTATGAACAAAATCGGTGACAAAGGGCAGCCCTGGCGGAGTCCAACTCTCACTGGAAACGGGTTCGACTTACTGCCGGCAATGCGGACCAAGCTCTGGCACCGATCGTACAGGGACCGAACAGCCCTTATCAGGGGGGCCGGTACCCCATACTCTCTGAGTACCCCCCACAGGATTCCCCGAGGGACACGGTTGAATGCCTTTTCCAAGTCCACAAAACACGTGTAGACTGGTTGGGCAAACTCCCATGCACCCTCCAGGACCCTGCTAAGGGTGTAGAGCTGGTCCACTGTTCCGCGACCAGGACGAAAACCACACTGTTCCTCCTGAATCCGAGGCTCGACTATCCGACGGACCCTCCTCTCCAGGACCCCTGAATAGACTTTTCCAGGGAGGCTGAGGAGTGTGATCCCTCTGTAGTTGGAACACACCCTCCGATCCCCCTTCTTAAAGAGGGGGACTACCACCCCGGTCTGCCAATCCAGAGGCACTGTCCCTGATGTCCATGCGATGTTGCAGAGGCGTGTCAACCAAGACAGTCCTACAACATCCAGAGCCTTGAGGAACTCCGGGCGTATCTCATCCACCCCCGGGGCCCTGCCACCAAGGAGTTTTTTGACCACCTCGGTGACCTCAGTCCCAGAGATGGGGGAGCCCACCTCTGAGTCCCCAGGCTCTGCTTCCTCATTGGAAGGCATGTTAATGGGATTGAGGAGGTCTTCGAAGTACTCCCCCCACCGACCCACAACGTCCCGAGTTGAGGTCAGCAGCGCACCATCCCCACCATATACAGTGTTGACACTGCACTGCTTCCCCTTCCTGAGACGCTGGATGGTGGACCAGAATCTCCTCGAAGCCGTCCGAAAGTCGTTCTCCATGGCCTCCCCAAACTCCTCCCACGCCCGAGTTTTTGCCTCAGCAACCACCAAAGTCGCATTCCGCTTGGCCTGCCGGTACCTATCAGCCGCCTCCAGGGTCCCACAGGACAAAAGGGACCGGTAGGACTCCTTGTTCAGCTTGACGGCATCCTTCACCGCTGGTGTCCACCAACGGGTTCGGGGATTGCCGCCACGACAGACACCGACCACCTTACGGCCACAGCTCCGGTCAGCTGCCTCAACAATAGAGGCACGGAACATGGCCCATTCGGACTCAATGTTCCCCACCTCCCTCGGGATGTGGTCGAAGTTCTGCTGGAGGTGGGAGTTGAAGCTACTTCTGACAGGGGGCTCTGCCAGATGTTCCCAGCAGACCCTCACAACACGTTTGGGCCTACCACGCCTGACCGGCATCCTCCCCCACCATCGAAGCCAACTCACCACCAGGTGGTGATCAGTTGACAGCTCCGCCCCTCTCTTCACCCGAGTGTCCAAGACATGTGGCCTCAAGTCCGATGACATGACCACAAAGTCGATCATCGAACTGAGGCCTAGGGTGTCCTGGTGCCAAGTGCACATATGAACACACCTATGCTTGAACATGGTGTTCGTTATGGACAATCCGTGACGAGCACAGAAGTCCAATAACAAAACACCGCTCGGGTTCAGATCGGGGGGGCCATTCCTCCCAATCACGCCCTTCCAGGTCTCACTGTCATTGCCCACGTGAGCATTGAAGTCTCCCAGCAGAATGAGGGAGTCCCCAGAAGGTATGCCCTCTAGCACCCCCTCCAGGGACTCCAAAAAGGGTGGGTACTTTGAACTGCTGTTCGGTGCATACACACAAACAACAGTTAGGACCCGAAGGCAAAGGGAGGCTACCCTCTCGTCCACCGAGGTAAACCCCAATGTACAGGCTCCAAGTCGGGGGGCAATAAGTATACCCACACCTGCTTGGCGCCTCTCACCGGGGGCAACTCCAGAGTGGTAGAGAGTCCAGCCCCTCTCAAGGAGATTGGTTCCAGAGTCCAAGCTGTGCGTCGAGGTGAGTCCGACTATATCTAGCCGGAACCTCTCAACCTCACGCACTATCTCAGGCTCCTTCCACTTCAGAGAGGTGACATTCCACGTCCCAAGAGCCAGCTTCTGTAGCCGAGTATCGGACCACCAAGGTCCCCGCCTTCGGCCACCACCCAACTCACACTGCACCCGACCTCCTTGGCCCCTCCCATAGGTGGTGAGCCCATGGGAAGGGGGACCCACGTTGCCTCTTCGGGCTGTGCCTGGCCGAGCCCCATGGGTGCAGGCCCGGCCACCAGGCGCTCGCCATCGAGCCCCACCTCCAGGCCTGGCTCCAGAGTGGGGCCCCGGTGACCCGCGTCCGGGCATGGGAAAACGCCGTCCAAAATTGTTTTTCATCATAGGAGGTTAAACAAAACCTCCTATGAGAAGACACTTACAGGGTCTTAATTCTTGATCGTGTCTTTGGTTTATGATTGTTGGATTACAGATCAGGATTTGTTTTTCTTTCCCTTTGTGTTGAGTGTTTTGTTCTTTTATGATTAAATTCAAATAAATCCAATTTCTTTAAAAGGCTCTTTGTGGACTTGCTTCTCAAGACTGTGATGGACGGCCGGCATTTCAATCCGGTCGGGACGTCCCTCATCAGAAGAGAATAGCCTTTTCAGGGAAATGCATCCCCCGGGACGCTAGATGGCAGCTCCCCTGGAGGGAAATGGTTCCTCGGATTCCCGCAGGGCAGCATGGGACATGGAGTCCATCTCGTCAGCCCTGTTGGGTGCCGTGGGTGGGACTATTACGGTTACGTCAACCCGGAAGTACTTCGGAGTCATGAGGACGGAAGCCTGCAGTACTTCCAGGATACTTGAAGAAGGCATTTGACCCGGAGAAGGACTACTTCTGAGTCATGGATTTTAAAAGGACTGTGGGAAACCCAGCGTGGGAGCCGGAGTTGGGGGGTAGAGGAATGGAGCTGCTGGGAGTGGAGGATTTGTATTATTGGATTATTGATTTATTATTGTGAATTGTGGAGTGTGCAGTACTTTGTGCACTATAACTGAAGAAAGTATTAAAGAAATTATTCTTGGTGTTTTAAACGTGTGTCTTGGACGTCTGTCTGGTGTGTTGAACGGGGCAACAGCGCCTCTAGCGTCCACAAGACATAATTTTGATGGCTTTCCTTTCTCTTGAGGGACATTTTGGTATATTTTGGGACATTGAAAGTATTTTAAACATTTACAGGCCTTCTCTCCATTTTTGGAGTGTGAACAGGCCGAGTCCTACCAGTACAGTCTGGTGTCAGTCTTGGGGTGAAGCCTGTTTTTAGGTTTCAGAGTAGAGGGGGCACTAGTCGGGATTTGGATATTTTGAGGGCCCCATGCCTTTTTGTCATTTTTAAGTGCAGTTATATGTCAAGTCATTTCCTAACATGCTTAACCCTTTCGGCCCAGGATTTTCAGTTTTTATGGGAAACAATTATTTGGTGAGATTTTCTACCTTTGGGGTGTCTAGGAAGCTCAAAAATGAAAAAACCAAAAAAATTGTCACTATTATTATACCATAGCTGCCAAATACTTCAATCTTCTTGTGGAAATAAAAATTGAAAGTGGAGCTAGTTACTATGTGGTTCGCACAGTCCAGAAGCATCCATTTTCATTTCTGTGTTTTGCGGACTGTATGCCAGTCTCTCCAGTCTACGCTAATAGTAGCATGCCTGCTTTGAGCGGCTGCAAACGTACCTGTGCTTTACAAAGACGGCTGCATATATATAAACTAGTAATAGGATGTTAGGGCCGAAATGGTTCCAGACCAGGGTCTTGGGGATCAGGCTGGAGCCTATCCTAGCTAGCACAGGGTGCAAGGCCAAAACAAACCCTGGGCAGGGTGCCAGTGCATTGTAGGGCAAACACACACACACATATGCACACCTAACACACACACTAGGGACAAGCTGGCATTGCCAATACACCTCCCACTGTGATCTGGAGCCCCCGGAGGAAACCCACGCTGTTGTGGTGTAAAATTTTGTATATACAGTAAGTTGGTCAATGTTTTGTATGTCTTTATTTGTAACTTAGACAAAGCAAATGAAATATTAGTGTTACATTATTGCTAAGAACAACAATGGTTTGATGGTTAAGACACCCCCCCCCCCCCACTGTAATTTTATGACAGGGTTGGGGAAAGGGCCAAAAACCAGTTTGCCCAGTGATTCTCCGCACAATTCTCTAAATCAAACCTCACATGGAGGCTGGTAAGCTTCACCTTAAGTAATGGTATTGGGGGCAGGTGTGAAACCCATTGTGTCGCACCAGAATTCTATTGGTCTGAAGTTGTCTGTTTGGTTTTAAATCAGAAGCCATTCAGTACCACGACACCCTATTGGCTGTAGGGTTTGGACAGAGAGTCTGTAAACTTGTTTGCTTTATCCCTCCCTCTCTCTCTCACACCATCGCCATGAAGGAGCATCCACCCCTGACATCTTTTAACTTTTTGTAAGCTTCTTCTAAAGACTATATATGGTTCGGTGGCAACTGGGTGACAGTCAACTCGGCGAAAAGACAACTCAGCAAAAGACAACTCGGCGAAAACACAAGTCGGCGAAAAAAAAATCAGTGAAACACAATTCGGAAAAAAAACAACTTGGCGAAATACAGCTTGGTGATGTCCTTTACCAGTTAGGTTCAAAGAGATTTTTTAATTATATTTAAATGACAACGTGATTTAAAATGTTGAAAATAAATTTATATAAGTGATGAACGAACTTTATTCTGCAGATGGAACAAACTCTATCTTACATTATCTTATGCAACCAAAATTGCTAATCCTTTATATAAATTGTGTTGATTGTAATCATATGATAACGATATTTAGAATATAAAAGGTGACTTGCGAGTACGGCTTAAGGAATATCTTTACTCTCAATGTACTGGGACTCTCATAAAGCAGGTGATTCTGTGGATTTTCCGGTGCCCTACGTTCTCTCTTAAATATCTTTAAAAAATCTCTTTGAACCTAACTATTACCTAACTGGTAAAGGATGTTGCCGAGTTGTCTTTTCGCCGAATTCTCTTTTTGCCGAATTGTCCTTTCACCGAGTTGTCTTTTCGCCGAATTATCCTTTCGCCGAGTTGTCCTTTCACCAAGTTATCTTTTCGCTGAGTTGTTTGTTGCCCACTTGGGTTTTCGCCGAGTTCTATGTCACCGAGTTTTCTTTTCGCCGAGTCGTCTTTTCGCAGAGTTGTCCTTTCGCCGAGTTGTCCTTTCACCGAGTTGTCTTTTCGCCGAATTGTCCTTTCGCCGAGTTGTCTTTTCGCCGAATTGTCCTTTCGCCGAGTTGTCCTTTCACCGAGTTCTCTTTTCGCTGAATTGTCTGTTGCCCACTTGGGTTTTCACTGAGTTTTATGTCACCGAGTTTTCTTTTCGCCAAGTTGTCTCTCGCCCAGTTGCCCCTGAACAAATATATATATCCAGAGTTTGTTATCCACTTTTGCTTTCATGCTTTTCTCTACTGGTATTATTATTCATGTAATAAATACCATGCTGCTTCTAACTGCCTATACTTTGTCTTCATATTTAGAGTGATTGAAGTAATAAGGTGAATTTCCTTAAGCACCTGGAACAGTGAGAAAGTGTCACATGATCCTAGCTGTGAGGTTTATCGAGCTGCAGATGAAGAGCTCTGTCCAATAATGAACATTTTTATTGACTTTCTATTGGTTGAAAAATGGTCTATAGCCGGGGATGTTGAGCCTTTGTATGTCTGTATGTATTCTTGGAGACAATAATATTTAGGTCAGAGATACATCAAGACAATTCACGTTGTTCAAACCTTTGATAAGTAATTTTCTTGGAGTTTCAGGGAAAAGCGGGCTGTGCATGTGTTGTTCATACAGTATTTGTGTGGGTTAAAGTGCTAGGGAATAAAGTGCTGTGTATACATCTTTCATACGGTACTTTTGTGGTTAGGATCTGTGTGTATGCGTATATCTATGTACAGTCATATGAAAAAGTTTGGGACCCCCTCTCAGCCTGCATAATAATTGACTCTCCTTTCAACAATAAAGATGACAGTGGTATGTCTTTCATTTCCTAGGAACAGCTGAGTACTGCGGTGTTTTCCGAACAAAGATTTTTGGTGATGCAGTATTTAGTTGTATGAAATGAAATCAAATGTGAAAAACTGGCTGTGCACAAATGTGGGTCCCCTTGTCATTGTGCTGATTTGAATGCCTGTCACTGCTCAATGCTGATTGGTTGATGAGCTCGTTACGCCTTGAACTTCATAGACAGGTGTGTCCATCATGAGATATAAAGGGATTTAAGGTGGTCAATTACAAGTTGTGCTTCCTTCCCTTTGACTCTCCTCTGAAGAGTGACAGCATGGGATCCTCAAAGCAACTCTCCAAAGATCTGAAAACAAAGATTGTTGAGTCTCCTGGTTTAGGGGAAGGCTACAAAAAGCCATCTCAGAGATGTCAGTTTCAACTGTAAGGAATGTAGAGAAAAGCCAAGCAAAATGACACCTTTTATTGGCTAACTAGAAAGATTACAATATGCAAGCTTTCGAGGCAACTCAGGCCCCTTCTTCAGGCAAGATGTAATCAATTGATTACATCTTGCCTGAAGAAGGGGCCTGAGTTGCCTCGAAAGCTTGCATATTGTAATCTTTCTAGTTAGCCAATAAAAGGTGTCATTTTGCTTGGCTTTTCTCTACATTCATAATGGCTAACACGGTACAACACCCTAGTACTACAACTGTAAGGAATGGAATCAGGAAATGGAAGGCCACAGGCACAGTTGCTGTTAAACCCAGCAAGTCTGGCAGGCCAAGAAAAATACAGGAGCGGCATATGAGCAGGATTGTGAGAATGGTGACAGACAACCCACAGATCACCTCCAAAGACCTGCAAGAACATCTGGCTGCAGATAGTGTATCTGGACATCATTCTACAATTCAGAACATCTGTATGGCAGGGTGATGAGAAAGAAGCCCTTTCTGCACCACGCCACAAACAGAGTCGCTTGTTGTATGCCAATGCTCCTTTAGACAAGCCAGATTCATTTGAGAACAAAGTGCTTTGGACTGATGAGACAAAAATTGAGTTATCTGGTCAGAACAAAAAGTGCTTTGCATGGCGGATGAAGAACACCGCATTCCAAAAAAAACACTTGCTACCTACTGTCAAATTTGGTGGAGGTTCCATCATGCTGTGGGGCTGTGTGGCTAGTTCAGGGAATGGGGCCCTTGTTAAAGTCGAGGGTCGGATGAATTCAACCCAATATCAACAAATTCTTCAGGATAATGTTCAAGCATCAGTCACAAAGTTGAAGTTACGCAGGGGTTGGATATTCCAACAAGACAATGAGCCAAAACACAGTTGGAAATCTACAATGGCATTCATGCAGAGGGAGAAGTACAATGTTCTGGAATGGCCGTCACAGTCCTCTGACTTGAATATCATCAAAAATCTATGGGATGCTTTGAAGCAGGCTGTTCGTCAAATTGAACTGAACTGGAGAGATTTGGTATGAAGAATGGTGAACAAGACCTCCATCCAGAATCAGACACTCATCAGAGGCTACAGGAGGACAGCGTCTAGAGGACAAAAGGAGGCTCAACTAAGTATTGATGTCATATCTCTATTGGGGTGCTCACATTTATGCTGCTGTCTAATTTTGTTATGATGCATATTGCATATTTTCTGTTAATCCAATAAACTTAATGTCACTGATGAAATCCTACTGTTTCCATAAGGCATGTCAGATATTAAAAGGAAGTTGCAACTTTGAAAGCTCAGCCAATGAGAAACAAAAATCCAAAGAATTAAGAGGGGTTCCCAGACTTTTTCATATGACTGTATGTGTGTGTTAATCTTAAGGTGTGACAGTAGCCCAACCTGGTAAGGAACCTGATGAGTACACTCACCCTTAAAGAAAATAGGTAAAGCGTAAGTAGAGGGAAACACCACAATAACACACACACATACACAACGAGAATGTGCAAAGTCTACACATACAGGGAGGACATGGGACACAAACCCGGCTCTAATTATCACTGCACCGCCGTGCCTTCCCGGTGAAGTATTATGGTGGTAAACATTTTATTTTCCCATTTGCAATGTTAGTAGTGTAGCCTGGCGACTAGGGCACCGGACACAAAACCAAAAGGCTGCCAGTTCAATTTCTTGACTCTTTGTGGCACTTTAAAGGAGTTGCTTTACCCCCTGCTGCTCCAGTCATAAAAGAAGAAATATAAAAGCATAGGAGTTATTATTATGAATTATGCACAATAGAATTCTTCCCAAAACACAAACCAACAAGATATGGAAATTACGTTATTGAATGATACTTAAATAAGCATCAATAATGAAAAGAAATCAAATAGAATTAACAAGGAACAAGGGCTGATACAAATGAAGAAAGAATTTAGCTCAGGGAAAGAATTAAGATTCTAAAAGCAGAATTAACTAAAAACTTTAAGACAAAAGCAAAGCTTACCAATTAAATCACCTGGCAGACATTGCAAAAATGTTCTTTTTAATCAAAAAATGGATGAAGCCAAAAATACTATACCCAATTATTTATGAGAAAGAGACAAATCATTACCTGTATAATCATTTAACAGTATAAGTATATTACTAGTTTGTATTAATAAGCTATGGATTAATTGCCTCTAATAAGACTTATATATCAAAGTATTAAGTATTTACGTGCAAAAGCTAAAAGAATGAACTTGCAACATTTCTGTCAAACTGCTGACCTGTTAGTCTGTACTCAGTAAACTGTTAATCTTAAAAAACATCTAGGATTGTAATATCAGCAGCAACAGGCGTTTTCACTTCTTCTTAAGTCATTTTGAACAAATGTGTTGTAACTTTTGTGCATATTACTTAACCCCCCCAAAGAGTTGTGTAACCTTGTCTCATGATAAGCTGTCTCTGTAAGATGTATCAAATATAAAAAGGAAACTCACCCCCTGCAAGATTGGGCTTTTGCTGGTGACTGTCAGTGACACTAGCTGACAGGGGCTGCAGTGGTCTCTCTGCTCATCAAGAATAAAGAAATTGCTTTTTTACTCTACATCTGCTGTCTGCCTGCTGTTTGCTTCGAACCTTCGTCCACATTTACAAGGTGAGATACAAAAATAACCGCATTGGTAAAAAACAAAAATATTTACTGATGAATGACAGCATTCTGAACATTGTCACCTTCTCTGTACTCCCGCTCCCGATCTCTACACCGCTCCATACGTATCGTCCACTGATTGAAACAGAGCTGGAAGTCTTCTTGCTTGAGGCTCTTCAACAGGCTTGCTGTTTCTATCTTCACTTTATCCATTGAAGAAAAACAAGTTCCCTTCAGGTCACTTTTGATTTTCAGGAACAAGTGAAAATCACAGGGAGCTAAATCGGGTGAATAGGGAGGATAATGGAGGGCAGGAATGTTTTAGTCAGTCAAAAACTACTTTACAGAAAAAGCATACGTGAGCGCTGTCTTGGTGAATCACACTCGGTCTGGGCATCTTGTCCTTCCTTGAAATGTTTGTGCCACTCAAAAACTGTTATCACCGTACACTGTTTTTATCATTTTATTAGTTTCTGTGGCCGTTTTGTTCAATTTCGTGAGAAATTTGATGTTGATTCGCTGTTTGATTTTTTTCACCCGACATTATCGTGGCAACTTGTGTAGAAATTGTTGTGCAAATACTGACTGGGCTACTTACAGGATATACCCAGTGGCGTAGCTAGGGGTAGGCGGAGGGGGTGGTCCACCATAAGCGGCACATTTTTAGGGGCGGCATTATTGGCCAAATGTCTCGTGTGTAAGCAGCAGGGTTCGGAAAAATATCACTCATGAATGAAAAAAGTCAAATTCTCTGATTTTTACCCACAAATGCTTCAAAAATCATTTTCAGCCTTTCTTTCTGTGATGACATCAGACACAGCAGTTGAAATTTATGAGGCAATAAGAAAAATAAACATAAATATTACACCGATAATAATTTCTAGGAAGATAAACAACTAATTTACAATTTATAATTTCGTTTTGTTATCGATCCAAATGCGTTCTACCTCATCCCCACCTATCACTCATACACTACACTGGTTCTGGTTTTCGCAGAGTAATTACACTCATATGAAAAAGTTTGGGAGCCCCTCTTAATTCTTTGGATTTTTGTTTCTCATTGGCTGAGCTTTCAAAGTAGCAACTTCCTTTTAATATCTGACATGCCTTATGGTAACAGTCGTATTACAGCAATGACATTAAGTGTATTGGATTAACAGAAAATATGCAATATGCATCATAACAAAATTAGACAGGTGCATAAATGTGGGCACCCCAACAGAGATATGACATCAATACTTAGTTGAGCCTCCTTTTGGCCTCTAGACGCTGTCCTCCTATAGCCTCTGATGAGTGTCTGATTCTGGATGGAGGTCTTGTTCACCATTCTTTATACCAAATCTCTCCATTTCAGTTCAATTTGATGGACAGCTTGCTTCAAATCATCCCATAGATTTTCGATAATATTCAAGTCAGGGGACTGTGACGGCCATTCCAGAACATTGTACTTCTCCCTCTGCATGAATGCCTTTGTAGATTTCCAACTGTGTTTTGGCTCATTGTCTTGTTGGAATATCCAACCCCTGCGTAACTTCAAGTTTGTGACTGATCCTTGAACATTATCCTGAAGAATTTGTTGATATTGGGTTGAATTCATCTGACCCTCGACTTTGACAAGGGCCCCCAGTCCCTGAACTAGCCACACAGCCCCACAGCATGATGGAACCTCCACTAAATTTGACAGTAGGTAGCAGGTGTTTTTCTTGGAATGTGGTGTTCTTCTTCTGCCATGCAGAGCGCTTTTTGTTCTGACCAAATAACTCCATTTGTGTCTCATCAGTCCAAAGCACTTTGTTCCAAAATGAATCTGGCTTGTCTAAATGAGCATTGGCATACAACAAGCGACTCTGTTTGTGGTGTGAGTGCAGAAAGGGCTTCTTTCTCATCACCCTGCCATACAGATGTTTGAATTGTAGAACGATGTACAGATACACCATCTGCAGCAGATGTTCTTGCAGGTCTTTGGAGATGATCTGTGGCGTGTCTGTCACCATTCTCACAATCCTGCTCTTATGCCGCTCCTGTATTTTTCTTGGCCTGCCAGACCTGCTGGGTTTAACAGCAACTGTGCCTGTGGCCTTCCATTTCCTGATTCTATTCCTTACAGTTACAGAAACTGACAGTTTAAACCTCTGAGATGGCTTTTTGTAGCCTTCCCCTAAACCAGGAGACTCAACAATCTTTGTTTTCAGATCTTTGGAGAGTTGCTTTGAGGATCCCATGCTGTCACTCTTCAGAGGAGAGTCAAAGGGAAGGAAACACAACTTGTAATTGACCACCTTAAATACCTTTATATCTCATGATGGGACACACCTGTCTATGAAGTTCAAGTCTTAATGAGCTCATCACACCAATCAGCATTGAGCAGTGACAGGCATTCAAATCAGCACAATGACAAGGGGACCCACATTTGTGCACAGCCAGTTTTTCGCATTTGATTTAATTTCATACAACTAAATACTGCGTCACTAAAAATCTTTGTTCGGAAAACACCGCAGTACTCAGATGTTCCTAGGAAATGAAAGACATACCACTGATTATCTTTATTGTTGAAAGTAGAGACAATTATTATACAGGCTGAGAGGGGTTCACAAACTTTTTCATATGACTGTATATTAAACTAATAATCAGAACACGGCTTATCAGTGTGTCTATACTATATTCTTGTCTAGTTTATGCTTATAAATAATTACACAGTATATGAAAAATTGTTGCTGATTCTCTATATATTAATAAATCTATGCTAAATTCATCTTAATTTTTCTCTATACATCATTTTAATTTTCTATTTAAATAGGTTAACATATTCAGATATGTCGGAGGGCAGCAAACTGAAGCACCGCGCGACACGAACTCGAGCTACGCTACTGGATATAACTAGCCAGTCGGCGGTTTGAGAGGGCATGTAGGGGGGTATAGTTCTATGATTCACGTCCAGCCGACCTCCAGACGGTTTTCCAGGAGAGCCCCAAGCCCAGTCCAGCTATTTTTGTGTCTCACCTCGTATTATTCTCAAAAAGGACCAGTCTTGAGGAAGAAGAAGCCCAAGATCAAGTAAGCACCACTATTAACAATACTCTTTTAAGATTATGTGTCTGTTTTTAATGCTTTTTGGCTTTTGTAATTTTCTCCACTCCCTTGTATTTTCTTAGGTTACGTTATTTGGAATGTTTCTAATTTTACTGTTTCCTTTTCTCTTATTCTCCCAGGCTGTGCCGGTCAAAGCTCATTCAGAGCCCTGGGCAGAGGATGGGAAGATGGCACCACTTGGTGTTGTCACACACGTGCGCTTAGGAGGCAGTCAACAAGCCCTATGGTGAGTAAAATATCGTGAGACAAGGGGTTGATATACGGTACTAACGCCTCTCTCTTTTGCCAGACAAAAAGAAGAAATAAATCTCACCTTCCATACTTCCGGGTTTCCAAGATGGCTTCCAACCATCACTTTCGCTTCTGACTCCCGATGATGATGTCACTTCCGGTGCTCTCACCATGATGTCACTTCTGGCACTTATAACAAGATGTCACTTACAACTCCAAATGATGACGTCTCTTCTGTCTGACAGCTAGGACATCATCTCCTGCCAACTCATTTCCGTCAGCCATTTTTCAACTCTATCAAACGCCGTCTTTTGTCATGCACCATTATCAACTACTGTATAGTATTTTGATCACAAATTTTGCCTTTTTGCACTTAATGTCCATTGGAAATTATACGAGGACGGTCCCCAACTCTTTTTCTTAATTGTAGAACTCTTTGTATCACAGTGTCCACAGCAGGCAGTCTCAACTATCAGACTTAGACGACTGGGGGGTGGTCCACTCAGTGTCTGGATTCTACAATATAAATGCAGCCCCTCCATGTACGTATCATGCACCCTTTAACGTTCCACATTTGTCCATACCTAAATCCCACACTGCTCTCAGGGCCCTGTAACCTGGCCAGTCACACTTCTGACTGCAGTCATCATTTGTAACGCTCAAAATGGCAAAAAGGACTTTCTAAGAATTCTAACTTTCTAAGTCAGACCAGTATACTCCTGACCTGGAACTCAAAGGCAGCCTGACCCCAAACACTAAAGGCATGATTCAAGGCCTGTCCAGCCCCCAAATATGAAGATTGGGCTTTTAAATGTTCAAATTACTTTAAATATTCCAAACAAATACAGGTAGAATTCTGTTACAGTAATCTTCCAGGGACCTAAAAAATATTTAATTGTAACGAAAATTTTGTTGTAATGAGATTCTGTATTTGTTGCTATACTACATTCTTCAACTTGCGTCCAGGCGTGTGCAATCATTTCAATAGCTTCTTTCGCGTTAATTTGAATCTCCTCCTGCCTACAAGTTACGTTGACGAGAATTTTTCTCAGCATTTCCTTGTGATGATACACTTTCAGGGTGCGAATGATGCCCAAACCTAATGGCTGAAGCGCTGCCGTGCAATTGGGTGGGAGGAATTCAACACAAAATGTGGAAGCCTGTTGTGTGCAGCACAGTTATCAGTCAGAAGCCGAATCATCCTTTTTTTTTTCTTCATATTGTGAGGTTTCTGAACGCTTTTGAGACCCCCCCCACTTCCCACCCAATGGGAACGACAAGCTGAAGTGCGTTCTGAAAGCGCGATTGCAGTGTCTGTGGAAGATTGTTTGTCCGTTGCTGGGGCAGGGCAATAGGAGGTTTACAGCGGCGCAGTGAGGCGCCACAGAAGCAAATCATAAAAGATCGGGGTCGCACTATAAGTCCCCTGTCTTGCACCCCAAAACACGAGGCTGAGTCTCAGTCCTTTAGTGACACCAGCTTGAAACAGGAACGGCACAGTTATTTATTGTAGCGGGATCTGCCACTCAGCTATACACAGACACAGAGCAGTAAGGCAGGGTCAGTGATAAAGTAATCCTGTTATCAGCATTTACAATTTACGTGCTCCTAACCTTGCACCACCCATCGAGATCTTTTCTGTTTACTTTGAGACGCAGCATATCTGTGAGCCTGCTATTGCCCCGTACAGACACGGAGATCGCACTTCGGGATGTTGTCCAGTTGTCGGAGGTCCCAAGAGAGTTTACAAACCTCACATTTTCTTGAATGACTGGCACATTAATAGGAATGTTTCTTGAACGAGCGTCACTGAACCACATAAAAACGGATTTATCGGAGTCTTCAAATGCAGCACTTCGCATACGTATGCAACCCGAGATTATTCTTCTTTTTTTGCTCGGTTTTTCAAGAAAGTTGACAGTGTCGATGGTGAAATTCAAATTCACTGGCAACGTCTTTTTTCTTTTTGCCGCAATCGAGAGCTGCAAAAAAATTAAAGTTTTTTTTTCTAATATGAACTGTTATCGTTTTTTTGTTTCTGCCGTTTCTATAGGAGGATGACAATCCAATGGATGTTTTTCAAATGTTGACGAGCGATAAGCAAAAGGTATCACTGAAAACCACCGAAAACAAAAATAGCAAAAACAAAACAGTATGAGGAACGTTCGAAGAAAGAAATAAAAATTACAGTGTTTGTGTTTGGGGATTATTGTGCACAACTGAGCTGCGACCACAGAACTAACCGCTCTCTGGATGATTCATTCAGGCATTTCAAGGTCTTTTGTGCACTTCGTTGTAATGAAAGTATCTGCTGAATGGACTTTGTAGTAACGCAGCGTTTCTCAACCTTTAAGTGTTTGCGACCCGAGTTTTCATAACAGTTTTAATCGCGCCCCCCTAATGTTTTTTAGACAGGAGCCCACTAATACCAATTTGTTCTTTTTTAATTAATGATATATCATAGATGCATATTTTATTATACCTACTTAACTTTTATCAACATTTATCTAACTCTGTATTTATTTTTCTAGTATCATAATGTAGTTTAATTTAATTTGTTTTGGTTTCAATAGATGTATTTTTCATATTTTTGATTCTTATTTTCTTTTTTTCACATCTTCGCACACCCAGTTTGAGAACCGCTGAATTATTGCAATGTCATCAGTGATCTTTAGCTTCATGTCATTAATGTCCCATACACAATACACAATACATATTCAATACACAATATCTTTATTATAACCCCACAGAAAGAAGTCCAGGGGAGCGATATCTCGTGAACGAGGTGGCCAGGTAATTGGGCCACCCCTTCCAATCCACCGATCTGGAAATGTTTGATTCAGGAACCCACAAACATGCAGTCCCCAATGTGGTGGTGCACCATCTTGCTGGAAAATGACAGTTGGTTGAAGGTCATCCAGTTGTGGTGTCACATATTCATTCAAAATGTCAAGGTAAATTTTTGCAGTAATTGATCTCTCGCTGAAGAACAATGGACCAATGATTTGATTACACATAGTTTAAGCTAATCTGTTTTGGTTTCAATAGATGTATTTTTCATATTTTTGATTCTTGTTTTCTTTTTTTCACATCTTCGCCCCACAGGTTGAGAACCACTGTAGTAACGAGATTTCTACAGACTTGTGTCATATGGGGAAGCTGTCAGGACTATAAACATACTTCGTTGTAATGACAATTTCGTTGTAAAGATATTCGTTGTAATGGAATTTTACCAGTATACCAAAATGCTTCTCGAGGGAAAAGAAGAACTTTTTTTTGCAAACTTTGGCTTCAGAAACAAGTCCACAAAGACTCTTTGAAAAAAAAAAAAAACAAGGACTGATTTGAATTTAATTAAAAAAGAAAAAGACGTTTACCACAAAGGTAACACATAACAAGGCAAAGAAAGGGTTTGCAAACAACGCAAGCCACACAATGAAATCCTGATCCATAATCCAACAATCGTAAAAACAAAAACAGAAGCCAGAATTCAAACCCCTGTAAGCGCCTCCTGTGACATCCTCTGTGCGTTTTTTTCTCACTGTCAGTTCTCCATAAATCAGCAATACTGAAATGTGAAGGGAGTTGTTTATATCAAAAAAGCTGAAAGAAATCAGCCTGTGTTCAAACAAGCGCAGAAAAACTAAAATACAATGACAAGGAAGCACTGTAGGAACCCATCTCAAAAATAAAGGGCTCAGGCTTTTAAAGTTCAAAAATATACTTTATATGTCCCAAATGTACAAAAAAAAGGAGAGGACACAGTAAAAACCTCTGGCTTAAAAAGCAATGCCAATCTTTATAAATGACTAACTGTGTTAGCCTGTGGTGTAAAAAGCCTGGGCTCCTCGAAACTATTGAAATTGTCAGAAAATAAAAACTGAAATGCAGAGTCAGAGGTTTCGTTTTGCGGACGAGCTCGCCCCCTTGTCTATCAGCGGCTAAGCAAGTTTCTCTCTCATTTGTCTTTCCTCGATGGTTTCACTTTGGCTCACTTTGAGTTGCTTTCTTTCAGCTTCATGCTGTAGCCTTGTATCCCTGGGAATGAGTTCTTTTGTAATTGCAGCATGTTAATAACCCAAATCTATATAGATATACAGTGGACCCTTGACTTACGAACTCAATTCGTTCGCGAGGGCTGGTTGTAACTCAAGTTGGTTGTAAGTCAAGACTATTTTTCCCATAAGAAATAATGGACATACCCATAATGCGTTCCGAACCTCCCACTGCAACACTTACTTAACCTTTTCATAATAAAAAAGGGTTGTATAATGTGCATAATTTACCAAAACACCAATAATTTTTCTAATGTACTAACCAAAAAGTTATAGAAAGTGCCTAGCCTACCAGAAAGAACAATTTCATACTGTACTCACCATTTAATTTGACATCTTTGGGCTGCAGGAAGGGAGGAGAAGGAGAATGAAACGGAAGGCGGTTATTGTTTAGAAGGAGCCTCCTTATGCAAATCTTTTCTTTGTAAAATTGTCGAGATGGTGGATTTCGACATGCTGTACATATTAGCGAGATCGGTCACATGAACACCACTCTCATATTTCCACACAATTTCCTTCTTTGTTTCGATTGTGATCGCTTTCTTTACCTTCGTTACCTTCTCTTCCTTCCTTAGCAATTATGCATCTTGCTTGCCATGGTCTTAGTGAATTATATATATAGATAAATCACTGCACTGACTGAAATTACGTCCACAAGCACATGTATCTGGGCTCCCACTGACGCTTACGAACACACTCGGCTGTTTGTTTACAATTGCGCAAGCGGATACACGTGACCGCATTGAGGTTGTAACGCAAGATGTTGGTCGTAAATCAAAATAAAAATTTTGGCCGTAAATCAAGTTGTTCGCATGTCAGGCTGGTCGTATATCAAGGGTTGACTGTAATATAAAAAGGCAATACCCCTTCCTTAGTGATACGGCGATAAGAAATCACATAAGAGAAATAACAGCTTTGTTTAATGTCAGCTTACGCTGCATAACAGACAAAGGAAGCCAATGGCAAGGACCCAGTTTGGGAGTGGGGGCCTGATGTGTAGAGTCTGCCATTTTCGGCACTGCAGTGGAAGGACGTTATCTCCCATCCGTCCGTCGGCTTCTGGAAGACTGTGGAACTTGATAGGTTTGAATGAGACAGTACTGCTGCATCAAATTATTTCATCGAGGGTCGTGCACGTCCCTGCAAGCATCTTGCGTTTTCTCTTCAGCATATGGGAGGTCTGCTCAGTTGGTTTGAAATTGGGTGACTGGCATGGCCACCCCAGAATTTTCCATTTGTTAGCTTTGATAAAACTCCTTTGTCACCTCATCAGTCTGTTTGACTCATCATCTTGTTGTAAGATGAAGTGCCGTTCACTGAGTTTGGAGGCATTGACTAGAACTCGAGCAGATCAGATGTTTCTCTACACCTCAGAATTCATTGTGCCAATGCCATCACATCCATGAAGAGAAGTGTGCCAGGACCTGTGGCAGATATACATGCCCAAACCATAACAGAATATGGGAGGTCTGCTCAGTTGGATTGAAATCAGGTGACTGGCTTGGCCACTCCAGAATTTTCCATTTGTTAGCTTTGATAAACTCCTGTGTCGTCTCATCAGTCTGTTTGGCTCATCATCTTGTTGTAGGATGAAGTGCCGCTCACTGACTAGAACTCGAGCAGATCAGATGTTTCTCTACACCTCAGAATTTATTGTGCCAATGCCATCACATCCATGCAGAGAAGTGTGCCAGGACCTGTGGCAGATATACATGCCCAAACCATAACACCCCCAGCACCACCATGTTGAACAGATGAGGTGGTCTGCTTTGGCTCTCGGGCAGTTCCTTGTCGTCTCCACTTTTTGCTCTTGTCATCACTCTGATGAGGTTCATCTTTGTTTCATCTGTCCACAAGACCTTTTTCGAGAATTCTTCAGGTTCTTTGTAGTCCTTTGTCACAAACTGTCATCTGGTCACCCTGTTTTTGTGGTCTCCATCATGCAGTATGTCCTCTGTGCCTCTGTTCGTGAAGTCTTCTGCTGATAGTCGTCTCTGACACACAAACATCGGCCCCCTGAAGACTGTTTCTGGTCTATCAGACAGGTGTTTGTTGCTTTTTCTTGATCAGAGTGAGGATTCCTCTGTTGTCATCAGTGGATGTCTTACTTGGCCTACCAGTCCCTTTATGATTACTGAGCCCACCAATGTGCTGTTTCTTCTTCAGGATATTCCAAACAGTTGATTTTGGTCATCCTAATGTTTTTACAGATGTCTCCAATGGATTTATTGATATTTTTTCAGCCTCCTGATGGCTTCTTTGACTTCCATTGGCACAGCTCTTATTCTCATTGTTCTCTTGAACAATGGCAACTACAGCTACAAGGGGTAGAAGAAACCTATAGTATCTTACGCAGAAATGAAAGCCACCTGAGGAATCACAAACACCTGGAAGACCAATTGCCTCAAACATTATGAGGCCCTGAAATGTGGGGAACCATGTAGAAAGAGTTTTGTGTGACCAAAAATTATGCAAAGACCACTTAAATGAAAGTCTGCAAAGTGAAAAGTTGATTTTAGAAGTTTCTGAAACTTATTAAACATAAAAAAACTGAAATATCCCATTGGCACAAGTGGTCAGACCATTTACTCAGTACTTTGTTGAATCCCCTTTGGCAGTGAGTCCTGCTAAGAATCTTCTTGGCTTCACACACCTGGATTTGGAAATGTCCTGCCATTCTTCTCTGCAGTTCCTCTCAAGCTCTGTCTGGTTGGATGGAGACTGTCTTGACTTTAAAATACTGCTGATGGTTTACAAAGCCTTCTGTTATGGTGTACACAATCTGCAAATTATTGTCTACATTTTATTATTATATTTTGCTCAACCTCAACAAGATGAATTCAGATGTAGGAGGCATTATAATAAAAAGGCATATCCTCTTCCCTTACGCCTCACTTTTATAACAGTTGTTCACAGCATAGTGCTAAATTGGTATTACAGCCTGGGAAAGGAAGACTAAGCCATGCCTCAGGCTATTGATTATTTTATGGATGGACATCTGGGACAACAATTTGGTTTACAGCCTGGGAAAGGAGGACATGAGGCAATATCAAAAAACTTTATTATCTGGGAAAAGATAGATTAAAGAGTTTGAGCAAAATTAATCCATCATATTGACAGCCAGCCAATCAGGTTCATGGAACATTCATGTGTTGTGAAACCACGGTATGAAACTTTATAATAAATATGCCTCATTTGAAAGCAAAGAAGAAAAAGAGAAACAGTGACGACGGAAGAGCGACGTCAGAGAAGACAACAAAGACACCAGTTTTCATCCGATTGTCAGTTAACAGCATTTTCATGAACGTCGATTGCTAAATTAAACGCTGCTCTGGGACATTTATCATCTGTAACTTTTTTCGTAAGCTTTTCCTAAAGACTATATATATTCAGACTTTCTTATCAGTACCTATTTTCTATTATTCTTTGTTCCAGTGATATTATTATTATTTTTGTAATAAATACCATGCTGCTTTTAACTTTCTATGTTTTGTCTTTATGTCTATAGAGTGATTGAAATAATAAGTTAGATTTCTTTGAGCATCTAGTGCAGCCAGAGATTTGCCATCACCTCTGTGCTGTGAGGTTTATTAAGGCTGAGGGTGAGAGCTCCACTCAATAGTAGGGAACAGGACGTAAAGTAAGGCATTCTTGGCTGATAAATGGCTGATAGTCAAGGGTGCTGAGTCTTTGTATGTTTAAGTGTATTCTTGGAGACCAAAAGTAATATTTAGGTCTGAGATATCATTAAAACATTGTATGTTGTTTGTGCCGATAATAAGTAAGTCTCTTGAAGTGCTGAGTGACAGGCTCTGTTATACCTAAAGCACTTGTGTGGTTTAAATTGCTAAAGGTTAATCAGCGTGTGTGTGTCATTCATGGGGCACTGTTGTGGTGAAGGTCTGTGTGTTTGCGTATATCTATGTGTGGGTGTGTGTTCATCTTAAAGTGCAACAGTAGACCAACCTGATAACGAACTTGACGAGTACACTTACCCTTGAGGGACAACAGGTAAAGGGTAAGTAGAGGGAAATACTACGATAATACACCTTCAATAATCTGCTCCATCCAAAATCTCAGAATGCCTCTTACCTTACACTCCAAATCGTAATCTAAGATCTTCAATTGAGTGTCTGCTTAGAATTCCAGGAGCTAAACTTAAAAGAAGTGTGAGGCGGCCTTCTGCTGTTATGAACCTAAAATCTGGAATACGAGTTCACCAATAGTAAATTCGGCAGGCTAATACGGTGGAGCACTTTAAAAAACTGCTAGAAACCCATTACTTTAACATGGCTTTCTCATACAGTAGCTTCATTTTAGTGTAACCCTGATAATCTATATATTCATTTTATTATCCTTTCTTTTTGTTTCATGGGTCTTAAATCCGTACTAACCCCTACTTTCTCTGCTGTTCTTTTTCCTGTTTTCTGTGATAGCGATCTGCACCCCCAGCACCTGATCATAGCACCGTGCAGTCCCTACATTAATGGATTGAAGTTCCAGAGGTCCACATGACCCATCATCATCTAATTCTTCCACATGGAGCCTGAAAACCATGAGGACTGATTGAGATCATTGATGTTAGGTAGAATGCCTAGAGGGAGCTGGGTGGTCTTGTGGCCTCAGAACCCCTGCAGATTTTGTTTTTTTTTTTCTTTCGTCCCTGGCTATCGGACCTGACTTACTTTATGTGTTGTATCTATTGTTCGGTGTCTCTGAGTGTTTAGAAAGGCACCTATGAATAAATAAAATGTATTATTATTATTATTATTATTATTATTATTATTATTATTCTTTGTTACTTAGTATTGCTTAATCTTGTTTTTATCTTTTTCTTTTTCCCTTTCTTCATCTTGTAAAACACTTTGAGCTACATCACTTGTATGAAGATGTGCTATAGAAATAAATACTGTTGTTGTTGTTGGTGGACAGCTATTTTCTGGCCTCTCCAGAGATGTTCGACGGGGTTCAAGTCTCAGATCAAGAACATTCCTAAGCCACTAGCGTGTGTTTTATTTATTTGCTTTGTCCTGTGTGATGGATGGCAGGCAGGGGCTGGAGTCCCAACCGAGATTGTTCATGATCCCTTACCTGGCTTTGAGGCCACCATAGTAAATGGTCAAGAAGGATGGCTTGGTATTCACAACCTCAGCCAAAAGCTTGTCAGATGCCATCTGTTGAAAGGGGTACACTGGCACCCTGGCAGGGATGGATTGAAGACCCTTCCTCAGCTGGGGGGGTGGGGGGTCAGTGTAATGGAGGGACAGGGGTAGATGACTTATTCAGATAATTGGGTCCCACGACAAACTAGCAAATCAGTCAGAATACAGATGTGGTACAATGACACAGCTACTGAAGAGACTTTCTAATTTCTACTGCTGCACCTTTACTTCAAGCTTCTATAAAACTTTCTGACCCGCCAGTCTCTACCAATCAAATACTACACTCTCGACAGCATCTTCCTGAAATATCCGGATGTCTCATTCTCTAAGCTGACTGCAGTGCCACCAGGTCCATACTGCTGTACAATGTAGCCATGTGCCCTTGTAATGCCAGAGAAGGCAGACATTAATATAGCTGTGAATTTGCCCTTGGGATTAATAAAGTATCTATCTATCTATCTATCTATCTATCTATCTATCTATCTATCTATCTATCTATCTATCTATCTATCTATCTATCTATCTATCTATCTATCTATCTATCTATCTATCTATCTAGCACTTCTGTGTTTAGATGGTTCCTAACAGGGTGACCCACTTCTTCTCTTCTCCTTCTACTTTCTCTAATTGGGTTGAGAAATCCTCTTTCCCTGTGACGACAATGCCAGCAGATCAAATCCTTTAACTGTTAAACTGGCAGCTCCCTTAAAATCAGTTTAATCACCTGGAATTAGGGAATTGATTGGCTGGCTCATGTAGAAAGCTGAAGGCATGGGGCTTACAGGTCGATGCCTCCCTGGCACTGGATGAGGGCTGCACTGATTAATTGCTTTTTCTTTTCTTTTTTTTTCTCATAGCTTTGTATTTGCTCCAGCTTAGTGAAAGAGCTCATTATGGACCAATTTTGATCAATCAGAGACTTATTGGACAGAGTTAGTTCTCCCTCCATGCACCTGTTCAAAAAGCCCCTGTTCAGAATGCTTGTCGTTTTCCCTATCGTCTTGCATAAACATAACAAATTCTCCTTTGCTGTCTTGACATGAAAATACATAAACTCACAGTGAATTTACCCCACTGTAAAACTTAATTTCCAAGGCCATATCCTGCTGACTACGCCACTCCAGGACTTCATTGAATGCTTCACTGTTTTCTGTTGATTTAGTCTCAGTTGTGTGGTATAACAGGTCCAAGGCTAGGAATTCAGTGGCCCATTTTTAAAAAAATAATTGCACACCAAGGAGGTGCAGGCTTTTATCAGGAGCGGGTGTGTGTGATCGCACTTTGCTCTATGGAAGGTGGAGGTGCCTGGCTGGCTGGGCATACACGTGGAAGTGGAAGTGCCAGTCAGGTGCCTTGTTATTGCTGTGGTGATAGTGGTGCAACAAACCCATGCCCAATTAGGAACCCACACCTCCTTGGGGGGCGATTATTAATTTAAAAATGGACCTGTGATTTCCTATCTGCAGACCTGCTGTAACACACACCTCCTTCCTTAAGCCTCCATTTGCACAGGAAAGCTCAACCTTTCATTCAATTCAGTGCAACTGGTGGCCCAGGGCCACACCGTCTCCTGCACTAAAAAAAAGCATATATTAATGTCTACGTGTGGAAGTGTGTGTGTCTGTCTGTCCGGCCCGGAAGTGCGAGGCTACAGCAAGAAGTTCAAAGAGCCAGCAAGGTGGTCCCAAGTTAACAAGTCAGAAGAAGAACAAAGTACAAAGCTACGGCATGAAGCTGAAAGAAAGCAACTCCGTCACCAAAGTGAGACCGCTAACGAAAGACAAACTTGTTTAGCCGCTAATACACAAGCGAGGTGAACACATAATAATAGTAATAATAATAATAATTCATTACATTTATATAGCGCTTTTCTCAGTACTCAAAGCGCTATCCACACAGGGTGGAACCGGGAAGCGAAACCACAATCTTCCACAGTCTCCTTACTGCAAAGCACATTGGCAAAACAATACAATACAACACAATTTATTTGTTGTATAGCCCAAAATCACATAAGAAGTGCCACAATGGGCTTTAACAGGCCCTGCCTCTTGATAGCCCCCCAGCCTTGACTCTCTAAGAAGATGAGGAGAAACTCCCAAAAAAACCCTTGTAGGGAAAAAAATGGAAGAAACCTCAGGAAAGGTAATTCAAAGAGAGACCCCTTTCCAGGCAGGTTGGGTGTGTAGTGGCTATCAAAAAGAAGGGGGGGGGGGTCAACACAGAAGAGAACACAAGTAATCCTCAAAACTATGCAATAGTAAAATAAAAATATTACAAGTACAGAGCAAAATTCAACAGGAGATGATATCCCATAATATGATTTGGATTTGTTCAGAGTCCTGGAGACCTCGGCCATCAAGCTGCCTCCGCCTATTGGCCATTCCACAGCTTACTCAGCGCTGGGCCGGTCAATCTGATGACAGGACCCCTCTACCCGACGATTCCTGTGATCCTTCATCAGAGCTGACTTTACCTTAGGCAAGAAAAACAACTTGGCAGGTGGGCAGTGGGCACCAAGTGCCACATTTGAGTACCGAGAAGAGAAACAGAATAGGTGAGGGTTAGTAACAAATTCTAACTATCATGTTACTTATGTTTTAATGCTAATGACTAACAACAGAGATGCAGTCTGTACAGTTAATCAGCAGCTCTAGTCAGGGTGTGCTAAACTGAAGTAGCGAGTCTTCAGCCGGGATTTGAAAGCTGAGACCGAAGGGGCATCTCTTATAGTAGCAGGCAGACCACTCCACAGTTTAGGGGGGTCCTGTAACTAAAGGCACGACCTCCCACTGTTATTTTATTAATCCTTGGAATCCTAAGCAGACCGGCATCTTGAGATCTTAATGTGCACTCAGGTTTGTAAGTCATGATGAGTTCAGACAAGTAAGCTAGAACTCTGCCATTTAATGCTTTATATGTTAAAAGGAGGATTTTGAAATCTGCCCTAAACTTAACCGGGAGCCAGTGTAAGGATTTAAGAACTGGAGTTATGTGTTCGGATTTTCTTGTTCTTGTAATAATTCTTGCAGCAGCATTTTGGATTAACTGGAGGCTGTATAAAGAACAGTTTGAACATCCAGTGAACACTGCATTACAGTAGTCAATCCTACTAGAAATAAACGCATGAATTCATTTCTCAGAATCCTGTTTATTTAGAAAGCACTAACATTTTTAAGATGTAAGAAACCTGATTTCTTCCTGAGGAGAGAGTGCCAACCTCATCGAGAGGTTTACTTACTTTGGCAGTGACATTCATGTCTCTAGTGACTCTTCCTATGAAGTCAGTAGACGGATTGGGAGAGCATGGGGGGTCATAAGGTTGCTGGAAAGGGGTGTATGGTGCTCCCGACGAAGGTCCAAGTCTTTAGAGTCCTAGTGCTTCCTGTCTTGCTATATGGTTGTGAGATATGGACGCTATCCAGTGACCTGAGACGAGGACTGGACTCTTTCAGTACTGTGTCTCCTCGAAGAATCCCTGGGTACCGCTAGTCTGATTTTGTGTTACTCACAGAGTCCCGAATGAGGCACGTGATCAGTTACGGCATTATGGCCATGTGGCGCGATTACCTGAGGGTGATTCTTATTGTTGAGCACCCGAATGGCTGGACTAGGACAAGGACACACCCACGTAACACCTGACTGCGTCAGATAGAGGGTCATTTCCAGAAGGTGGGATTGGGCCGCGTGTCTGTCTAGGGGGTTGCCAACCAGGATCCCAAGTTGTTTTGTCATGTTGTGAGTGTGGCAACGCGCTGTACTAGTGCAGGCTCCCCAACCTGACCTGACCTGACTTTGACTTATGTTCGGGTTATGTCCCTGCACTTTGGATTCAATTCATTACGGACTTATCTCATTAATTATAGTGGAGAGGTTAAAAATGTAATGTCTCTGCTTGCTGCAGATAATGCGGCTCTGCTGGCATCAACAGGCTGTGACCTCAGACTTGCACTGGGGCGGCTTGCATCCGGGATGAGTGTAGCGGTGCTACCGTGGGGAGAACTGCATTTCCCAACAGCCCAAGGTGGTTAACTGGACAGGAAGACGGGAACGGAAGTAGGGGCTGCTGGGGATGAATGAGGCCATTGGGAAAGTTAAAAAGGGAGGCCTGACGGAGCAACAGTAGATCAGTGTTTTGTGTATCCTGTCCAGCGTGTCGTCTAAAAAGTCAATTGTGCCCTGGATCATTTCATGTTAGATAAATGGACTGTCTCATGCTTACCTGTCGTGTTATAGTGGGAGATTAAGTGTTGTGCGTTTTCAGGACTGTTTCAGTCTTTTTCTACAGAAGCTGTTCTCGGATTTCTCATCTTCACACCACATCATTTCACCTGCTTTTGCTGTATTGGACGCTATAAGGACATTGTCTTGAGTGTTTATTGTTGTGGTTTGTTGGTGTCTATTGTACATCGGACTGGGGTGGGATTATTTAGCATGTGGTTAAATTTTGTTTATTAGTATTTAATAATTTCTTTAATTGTTTTATTACCTGTTCTTTTTTGTCTCTGGTTGTAATTGTGTGCAAGTCGGGCCAAGGCTGAGTGCGTCCCTGAAATCTCCACCAAAAAAATAAATAAATAAATTACCGTCTCTTCAACGGTGTGAATTTTAGTGGCACCGAACATCTACATGAGGATTGGCACCTTCAAATGTGAGATCATTGTCCTCAGCAGGAAAATGGTGGAGAGAGCCCTCTCCAGGTGAGGAATGAGGTGCTGCCTGAAGCGGAAGACTTTAAGTATCTCGTCGTGTTATTCACTAGTGGGTGAAGAAGGGAATAGGAGGAGGCTGACATGCAGATCCACGTGATGTAAGACACTTTCCTATTGAGTTTGTTCAAGCGTTGTGCTTCTTTTGAGCTCAGGTTGACTCCCCAGGAGAGTGCAGTGTGGGTCACCACACTGACTACTATGGACTGATAGAACATTTCCAGCAGCTTGCTGCGCACATCGAAAGACCGGAGTCTCTACATGAAGAGCAGTCTGCTCCGCCCCTTCTTGTGTTGTCACACCAGTCCAGTTTGCTGGTACTTGTAACTCTGCACCACTTCCATGTCCTCTCCCACTGAGTGATGACTGGTCTCAGAGACTTCTCACAACTGGAAGTCCACCACCAGCACTTTTGTCTTGTTGAGGCTGAGTTGTTGTCCCTGCACCACAAGACAAAGTCTTCCACAACCTTCCTGTACTCCGACTCACATCCGTTATTAATGCAGCGTATGACAAAGGAGTCATATGAAAATTTCTGTAGATGGCAAGCACTGTGCTGGAAGTCGGTTGTTGTGTTGTGTAGTTATAAGGAGTTTGTCAGCTGGCTCACCAACACCCTGTTTGTACCCGTGTCTTTCTCTGTACAATGTGCCCACAAAGCCAAGGTGGCAGATCAGTAATCTGGTTAAGGTAGAAATCCAGTTTCAGCAACCATACCACCTGCACTTCAGAACAGGCCACCCATCTGCAGCTAAGTGTGTTTGGGCCCGGACAGTACTTGGGTGGGAGAACATCTAGGAAAAGCTTGAGGTGTTGGTGAGGCCAGCAGGAGGTGCTTGCCTTGTGGTCTGTGTGTGGATTCCAGTGCCCCTGTGCAATGACGGGAACACTGTGCTGTAAAAAATGTCGCCATCCTTCGGATGTGACATAATTTAATAATTTTAATAATAATAATTTTTTGCATTTATATAGCGCTTTTCTCACTACTCAAAGCGCTCAGCAATTGCAGGTTAAGGGCCTTGCTTAAGGGCCCAACAGAGCAGAGTCCCTAATGGCATTGACGGGATTCGAACCGGCAACCTTCCGATTGCCAGTGCAGATCTCTAGCCTCAGAGCCACCACTCCGCCGTTCTGACTCTCTGTGGTCATTTAAGATTCACTGGGAATCTTTCGAAAAGTGTAGGCCCTGGCTTAATTGGCTACCATGGCCTCGTCAATCGGGCCCCCTAATCATCCCCTGTCTCTGATTGGCTAACTATTTCTCTCAACCCTTCACCACCTAATAGCCAGAGGTGGAAAAAACACAAAAAAAATCTTCTCATGTAAAAATATTACTACATAGATAACATTTTTTCAAGTAAAAGTAAAAATATCTCACATGGAAATTACTTAAATGAAAGTAAGAACTAGGCACAAAAAAGCTAAAGTAAAAGTACAATTTAGTTACTGTTGTGACAGGAGGTTAGGAGCCAGACTCAGCCGGGACGCCTGGAAGGACCGGGAGGCGGTCTTTACGTCCCCACGAGGCCACGAGGGGGCAACTGCCCTAGATAGTGAGGGAATCCACCATGATGGCTAGCATCAGGGAGTTTGCTGCTCTCGCACTTCGCCTGGTCTTCCTTCTCCCCATCAGGTTGGAGATGGCGCTTCCGTGAAACAGTGGTGATCCCAGGGTGAGTCACAGACCGTCCATGGTGAGTGTGCGGGCCACGCTAACGCGGCGCGTGTGTGTGTTGTGGTCTGAGGTGCCGGACTACTCACAAAATTATTTTTCTGGGTTCCATCTGGGATGCCATTGTGAGAGCTAGCCCGAAACACCATCAGACAAACACCAGTATTATTACAAAACACACGGTTTTATTCAACAAACTGTCCCTCACACAGTCCCGCACAGCACACAGTGCCACCACACCAATCACCCCAAATCACGGGCCTTTCAATGTCCCTGGGCCGCCATTCTTCCTTGCGCTGGAGCTTCATCCTCCTCCAGCACCCGACTCTCGCTCCCCGACTGTAGGAAGGGGACCCCTTTTATAGTCACCCGGATGTGCTCCAGGTGCTCATTGATGTCCTTCTGGCGGCACTTCCTGGTGTAGCAGAAGTCCCTGGAAGGTTCTTCCTCCACCTTCCCAGGTGTGGTGGAAGTGCAGATGCCCGGGGCGCCCCCTGGCAGTGGCCACGGGCCCCAATGGGTTTGAGTCTCTTCGCTGTGTCCCCGTGGTCCCCTCACTATTCAGGGCAGTTCCCCACTTGTGGCCCCGGAGGTCCTTCCAGGCGTCCCGGCTGGGTCTGACCCCCAGCCTCCTGCCATACTGTAGAAAAAAAAATTAATTATTATCATTTAGCAAATATTCTCAAATCATCTTGTGCTATGGAAACTAAAAACAAACATACACAGTAATACGAAAGAGAGACAAATAGAGTGTATAGTGAATGGTGTACTGTACTTCATATGGCAAGTCAGTTTGGAATACAAAAAATAACCCTAGAAAACCTAAACGACGCACAGAGCAGCAGCAGCTGCCTCGCTCATTTCAGCTTGGGGCTCCTCTTGTCCACTTCTATCAAAAGGACTCATCCTCAGCTGAGTGTTGTACTCCACTCCCCTGTAATGAGATTTAAAGTTATGGAAGCAGGCAGTGCGTTTTTACTTTCTCGTATACAAAGTGTAGGGAAAATATTGGGATCATCCATAAATTCAATGTCAGGATTTTGAGTGAATCTCAACGTTTAAGACCTGACCTGAGTCCGATTTACTTTCTCATAGGGAAAGTATTATAATAGTCCAAAAACTTGATGTCGACATTTAGATGAATCTCAATGTTTTAGACCTCCCTCCGAAAATATCATATTTGGAATTATGTCTGTGTGTGTGTGTGTGTGTGTGTGTGTGTGTGTGTGTGTAAACATGATAACTTGAGTGCGCTTTCAATTGGGTCAACCAGATTTTGCATACAAGTATGAGGTACAAAATGTAGATTTCGATCAACTTTTCAGCTATTTCCTTTAACCAAAAGTGGTACTTTACTGTTTATTCATACAGCTGTAGAGTCCGATTTATTCAGCTTTACTTTTATAATATTTGTTCAATTATTATTAATGTAATTTGATATGTTGTTGATGGTTTTTTAATGTACATTTATCTATTATATAAAAAAATTTTTGGTCGAGATGTGATCATCTCGGAGAGACACTTTGAAGACCCGCAATACATCTTGCGTGTCACGCCCTACTTACAAACAATTTCTCAGTGACGCTTTAACGTCCGATGAGACAAGGTAGTGAAACAAAAGGACAGCTGCTGTACAGGCTTTTAAATAATCGATGCACAGCGCAATATGCAGATCATGCAGCTCAGTGGCAGCTAGCAGCAAGCTAGCAACTGATCCGTCTTTAACGTGCGTTCAGCTCCCCCCTTCACAACACGAGCGGCAGAGACGCAAAGAGGCTAGCGTGAAGCGCGCCCCCGGGAGTGGTGTGGGTTTTGTGGGGTGGGTGAGCGAAGCGAGTAGGCAGCACTGCCCTCTAGTAATATAAAATTATAATCCTTGTCTTGCGGTTTACTCCTCAAATATCCATCCCCATATCTGAGTATACGAGAAAGTCGAGGGGAGACCACTCCCGATTTTTACTGCTAGGAGTTAGCAATGATAGTTAAAATATGAATCTAAGAAGGCTGCTATGTTCTTTATTTAGATCTTCTTAAAAAAATGTATTTCACATATTGTAGATATATAACCTTTCAGGGTTGGTAGCGAGATCCTGCCCCAAGTCGAGGAGTTCAAGTATCTCGGGGTCTTGTTCACGAGTGAGGGAAGAATGGAGTGTGAGATCGACAGGCGGATCGGTGTGGCATCCGCAGTAATGCGGGCTCTGCATCGGTCTGTCGTGGTGAAAAAGGAGCTGTGCCGCAAGGCGAAGCTCTCAATTTACCAGTCAATCTACGTTCCTACCCTCACCTATGGTCATGAGCTATGGGTAGTGACCGAAAGAACGAGATTGCGAATACAATGAGTTTCCTCCGCAGGGTGTCTGGGCTCTCCCTTAAAGATAGGGTGAGGAGCTCAGTCATCCGGGAGAGGCTCAGAGTAGAGCCGCTGCTCCTCCGCATCGAGAGGAGTCAGATGAGGTGGCTCAGGCATCTGATCAGGATGCCTCCTGGACGCCTCCATGGTGAAGTGTTCCGGGCACGTCTAACCGGGAGGAGGCCCTGGGGAAGACCCAGGACACGCTGGAGGGACTATGTCTCTCGACTGGCCTGGGAACGCCTCGGGATTCCCCCGGAAGAGCTAGAAGTAGTGGCCGGGGAGAGGGAAGTCTGGGCATCTCTGCTCAAGCTGCTGCCCCCGCGACCCGACCTCGGATAAGCGGAAGAGGATGGATGGATGGATATTGTAGATAAATTTGGTAGAAAACCTTACATGAAAAACTGCAACTGTTAGTGTTTCTATTAAATGTGAAGAATCATCTGATTGATTAAATCATAGAATTCCAGACACAGAACAAATATGACTGAGAGTTCCAGTGTCATCTCAATTTCAAGATATGAAAACATTTAGATTTTTTTATTGTATTTAATAACTTTTTTTCAAGAAAGCAATACAGTACACAATCAAGCAAAAAAACAAAACAAAAAAAACCAATTGCAGAACTTATACAACAAGTAACGAGTGAGAATTCAACCCTGACCTGACAAAGTTTGAGTTTTAAACTAAAATTCAAATAAAGAGCACAGCCGCCGCAGGGGTTTCAAACTGTTTTTTGCCGCACGAGTGCGTCAGAGGACCTCCTCACAGGCTCAGTTGAGGTATGCAATAACCCACCAGGATGAGAGGGGGCGCTATCGTCAACACTGTCATCTTCTTCTTTCTCCACAGTGCCGAGAAGCCGCCTAGTGAGGGCAGCTGACCCCGTCCCTTTGGGCGTTCCCGGCTAATCACAACAATGGTGAGTCTTAATCAATTAAAAGATTTATTTTCACAAACGTGGTCTGACATACAGTGAGGCTCCGAAGAGCACAAAAAGCAAAAGGAGTTGCCTAATTTAGGTAATCCTGTAACAGATGTCACGCACGCGCGCATGGGGAGTCGCAGAACGACCCGGGTAAGAGCACGAAAACCGAAAGCCATATGGGACGGGCAGGCAGCTAACCTTATTTTCTTTATCTTTCCCAGAAAGAAGGAAACGACGACACCCTGAATCACCTCCCGCTAATCCAGTTCCACAACTTACTTCCCTCTGATGACGTCAGTATCCCAGACTGCACCACTCCTCGTTACCCAGCATTCCTCTGTTCAATTCCGGTCCCCTCTATAAATGTTCCCCCATCAACCCACATGGTTGTTAGCAGTTAACCCAGTGAATGTACTTGGACTGTATAACCTGAAATTGCATCTTCTTTACAGTATACGGGGCCGGAAAACCCCAAACCTTTATGCTCTTGTGTGTCTTTATTTTACACAGACAACGTCCCAAAATACGGTACAAAAAATGGTCAAGAAACACAGTTAGGTCAGGTCAGGTTTTGAAACCTGTACTGGTACAGCGCCTTGCCACAGCCACCACACAACAAAACAGCACGGGATCCTGGTTAGCAACCCCCCAGGCTAACGCAAGGTCCAGTCCCACCCTTTGGAAATGACCCTACCACAGTAAGGTGTTACATACAGTGGGGCAAAAAAGTATTTAGTCAGCCACCAATTGTGTAAGTTCTCCCACTTACAAAGATGAGAGAGGCCTGTAATTTTCATCATAGGTAGACCTCAGCTATGAGAGACAAAAAAAAAAAATCCCGAAAATCACATTGTCTGATTTTTGAAGAATTTATTTGCAAATTATGGTGGAAAAAAAGTATTTGGTCAATAACAAAAGTTCATCTCAATACTTTGTTATATACCCTTTGTTGGCAATGACAGAGGTCAAACGTTTTCTGTAAGTCTTCACAAGGTTTTCACACACTGTTGCTGGTATTTTGGCCCATTCCTCCATGCAGATCTCCTCTAGAGCAGTGATGTTTTGGGGCTGTCGCTGGGCAACACGGACTTTCAACTCCCTCCAAAGATTTTCTATGGGGTTGAGATCTGGAGACTGGCTAGGCCACTCCAGGACCTTGAAATGCTTCTTACGAAGCCACTCCTTCGTTACCCGGGCGGTGTGTTTGGGATCATTGTCCTGCTGAAAGACCCAGCCACGTTTCATCTTCAATGCCCTTACTGATGGAAGGAGGTTTTCACTCAAAATGTGACGATACATGGCCCCATTCATTCTTTCCTTTACACGGATCAGTCGTCCTGGTCCCTTTGCAGAAAAACAGCCCCAAAGCCTGATGTGTCCACCCCCATGCTTTACAGTAGGTATGGTGTTCTTTGGATGCAACTCAGCATTCTTTCTCCTCCAAACACAATGAGTAGAGTTTTTACCAAAAAGTTCTATTTTGGTTTCATTCCTCTTCTGGATCATCCAAATGCTCTCTAGCAAACTTCAGACGGGCCTGCACATGTACTGGCTTAAGCAGGGGGACACGTCTGGCACTGCAGGATTTGAGTCCCTGGCGGCGTAGTGTGTTACTGATGGTAGCCTTTGTTACTTTGGTCCCAGCTCTCTGCAGGTCATTCACTAGGTCCCCCCGTGTGGTTCTGGGATTTTTGCTCACCGTTCTTGTGATCATTTTGACCCCACAGGGTGAGATCTTGTGTGGAGCCCCAGATCGAGGGAGATTATCAGTGGTCTTGTATATCTTCCATTTTCTAATATTTGCTCCCACAGTTGATTTCT